>NC_134405.1:119258623-119513623 GCF_038048845.1 Mixophyes fleayi
GGATAACGAAAGGAAACAATGGCAAAGTAAGCCCAGCCGGTTCCCAGCAGCAACAGACAGGGTGGCATAGGTGGTCCATTCTGCCACATATATATTAGTCCTCCTAACTACCCTAAATCAGTTGGCATGCTGTCAATTTCTGCATATATATATATATATATATATATATATATATCTCAAATGAGAAGAACATGCAAATATAATGAATTTCACTCTCCAATAGAAATTATTAACCCCATTTCTTCCATTTGAATTGCTGTTTTCAAATCTTCCACAGTGCCAGATTTGAAAACACCAGATCAAGGTTCAGAAACAGTACTAAAGTGCTACAGTGTCAACCATATAATTAACGGGTACTTTTTTTTTTTTATAAGTCAAAAAGAATTAACAGAACTGCATTTAAAATAATGCTTTATTCAAAGAATAAAGCACTTATTAATGCATTTGTTCTGGTTACGCTACCTAAAGATGGCGTTACCAGGATAGGATGTACTGCCTCAATGCTAGATAAATAGTCTCTCCTAAGGGTGGTTATCACTCCCATTAATATAGAAGACAAAAAAAACCAAACCATTATCTCCACCCACATGTGTTTTTTGTCCTTTGATAAATCAGCACCTCATCATCTGTTTCTTTGCATGTTTCCGTAGTAGTAGTGTCATTATATGTTCAATTTACAGCACTGTGGACTATATTGGTGATAATTTAATAAAAGAGGATAATAACTGATAAATCATACTGTGGTTTTATGCAAGTTCTCAAATGTGCAATTTCCTGTGAAAACATTAGTACAGATTTTTTCCCCCCAGTGAATTAACAAAGAATAACCTGCTAGCCATCTGTTGCCTATTTTATCATACTCTAAAGAAAAAATATAGCGAAAACGTAAGTGAATAAAGTATCACTTAACGCATACGGCAGAAATTAAAATATCTCATACCCAACCTATAAGGAAGTAGGTACAAATTCCACCCAGATCTGCCCATAATCATAGACAGTTTGTTCGTCCCAATTTGTTGGTAACTGTGAAGTATAAACTACTTCTCAAATACAAGATTACACTTAACACTGAAATGGTTAAAGTTGCAGCTATTTTAACTAAAGGTCCATTAGAAGTACTGAATCTTGTGTGCTTGATATATATTTTTATTGATTACATTTTACGGAAAAAGCAGTCATATAATTTTGTTTTACATGTAGCAGAAGATCCTCCCATTTGCTGCAACATTCACAACAAATAACACATTAACGTATACTTTATTGATGCATATAAAAATGCAAAACTACTACAGGTAGCCGCAGGTTTCATGTATGTAATTCCTAACAATTATTGCAGCAGTGATAATTGGTATATAGGTATGTTAGAGAAAAAAAAAAAGGGTTTTGTGGAAACAACCATTGTCACCATAAGAAGAAAGCACTTGGCACATTTCACATTCATTGCATCATCTCCGAGTAATTGAACCAGGGAACCACCTGGATCTTAAAACAGTTGAAGTGTATTTTATACTACTATGGTAACCTAGGTAAAACTACATATGAGACGAAAATGTTTTCATAATTAAACTAAATCATATAACCTAGTGTATGGAGCTAAAAAAATGTGTCATTTATCTTATTACCAATTTCTTTAAACATTTTTAGGTTGAAAACAACATTTTCTTATTTACATGCAGGTTGATATAACATAGCTAGCTGCAGATCGTTCCTCCTTGCTGCTAACTGAACGGATAGCTTACCGAAGAACTGATAGCCCCCAAAAGAACAACTTTAAGCCGTTATGACTTTGTGAGGAACAGGAGAAACATCAGAAAATATACAGTTACTATAATATATAAAAAACAGCCTAGTGCTTGGGGATGTGTCTTATTACAGGTCACTCTGCAGCACAGCAGCCCTATCCACCAATTCATTGGATGGGCAGCATCCATACCTGGCCCCATATTCTGTCCTTTAGGACCAAGGCTCAATATTAAAACCAGCGGCAGGATGATTCACAACTGCACTATTCATGGTCACAACTGGTGGCTGAGAGTCAGGTGGAGGATGCTTGCAACCATTACAAATGTGATTCATTTTAAACACAGTTGTAATGGCCATTGAGCATATGGTTGTTGTCTCTTGGACTCTTGGCACGATCATGAACTGTCCAGCCATACCGGGTATGAAAGCTTCTGTCATACCTAGTAGATGGCTCCATAACACTAATTGAAAGAGTCAGGAGGTTCTACATGCTTAGATGTGAATGGCTTGTAAAATCCACCAATAATTTCTGAAAATGTATACAGGGTAGCACATATAAATGTCTTCTCCAGCAAGCAAAGAGACTATGCGCAAATGTAATAATTTAATTCAGTCTCCATCATAAACCTAGGGTCTGTATAGTAATGCCAACAGAGATTAAGATTGATCTGCTTTATAAAGCCACTAGAGATCTGGCATCTGTAGAGTAAAGTCCCCAAAGGTCTGGGGTCGGTATAATGAAGCCACCAGAGATTAGTGTTACCTATTCCCTAAAATGCTCTCAGTGTTGTATAAAGATGTTTATGGTGCGCTGACAGAAAAGCCAGGTCAATTTGCTTCCATTTTGCCCTCAGGTCAACAGTTGTTAGCCTACCCCTGATTATCATGCTCCTGAAGCCATGTGATCCAAAAGTTACTGATCCTACCTGTACTGTATGCCCATGGGGCAGTCTATGACTGAGGCAAACCATTCCTTCTTCGGTTCTCCACAGAAGGTATTTATAGACAGAGAACTTCAGGCACTGGATTCAAATGCGTGCCCAATACCAATTTATGGCACAGGTCACAAAAGCAGAGCCCTTTGAAATCTCTCTTTAGGGTTACATCAAGAGGTCATAAACAACTAATTTGCATTTACACAAACATTCTAGTGGAAGTGTGGCTGAGGGTATCTGCAGCATGGTTAAAAATGTCCAGTAACGCTAAGATGTTGTTCACTTTTTGGGAGTCAATATCATATTGAGGACTGTCCCTTATTCTACTTCTCCTGGCAAACAGAAACTTGATCATTCATTAGATTATCCTGTGTTTGATTCCTTTTTATTTTAAAAGAAACTATTGCATTAAATCTTTGTATGTCCTTTTGTTAATTGTTTTTATCTTAAACACTGTGGATTTATTTTCTATATCAAATTAGATCATAAAGAAGAATAGAAATTCTAGCGCTACTTGTGTAATAAACAAGCAATTCACAATTTCATTGGGTTCTTTATGTTTATAACACAAGTAACGCTAGAAAGTCTACTCTTCTTTATGATCTTATTGGTTTCGGAAAGTGTGCATTTTTAGAAAAGTACAGCAGCCATTTGATAGGAGCGCAGTCCAAGCTTAGTTCTCACCATTGTTTCCATATCAATTTAATCTTAATAAGGTCTCTGTGCTCTTATGAATTCACAAGTTAACCCGTGCATGATACTCATGCATTCTAGTCAAATCAAGCTACTTAAGGTGTTAAAAAGGTTCTTGTCATGCATTTGGGGCCTAGCCCAGGCCTCCTCAAGGGAAGAGCGTTACTTCCCGACGTAAGCGCCCTTTTTTAACGTGGTTTTGTCCACATGTCACCACCTTATCATTTTTCTCCATCACCTCATCCTTCATCTTTATCGCCACATCTATCCAGATGTCTATTCAGACACAGGGATCTCTCTCAGCGGTCCTGAGTATCACACTCCTCTCACTCTGTCACCCCCGGCAACCACCAACCACTCCCCACTGTCACCCCCGGCAACGACCAACCACTCCCAACTGTCACTTCTCCTTCAAGAAATATATATATATTTTTTTAAAATCTTTATAAACACTTTTAATAATTAACAAATTAAATTAACAAATTAAAAACATCTTAATATACCAAATTTCAGCCCTTTCTGAGTTTTTTGTTCCACACACACTAAGAATTTAGTAGGTCAGTATATAACTCCGCCCAGCAGGTGGCGCTGCAGCAAATTTCAGCCCTTTCTGAGTTTTTTTTTCACACACACACTAAGAATTTAGTAGGTCAGTGTATAACTTCGCCCAGCAGGTGGCGCTGCAGCTTGGTTTTTTTTTCCACACACAGACACACGCCACTAGGCTTTTATATAGTAGATGTGTCAGACTGAGCTTGGTTTCAGAATGCTACATAGTTGCAACGGCAGATCATTTGGTCTATAACTCTGATTTAAGGAAGGTCATTTGGTTTATGACAACTTTGATGGAGGTAAATTGTGATAATATATTTTCAAGTGAGAACAAAAGGCTTCTTGAGTAAGAGTATCAGCTCTTCACAAAAAAACCTTGGTGGTGGCATAATTGGGCAGGTAAAGTTAGTGTGTGTCATACATAGGGAAATATTTAATAATTTTAAACAGACCAGTTGGTTAACCCTTTGTCACACGCATGTCATGCAGGCTTAGGTGAGTGCTGGATGATTAGGGATTAAAAAAAATTCTTTACATAAAATCTTTCCATACACTCCAGCACCAAAAACAAGCATCATCAAGATATAAGCTGTGCATAAGAATTAATTTGGAAATGTCTGAATTTCTCTAACAGCATACACCGGCGGTTCCCAAAGTGTGCGCCGCGGCTCCCAGGAGTGCCGCAGCCGGGGAAAGAAGGGGAAAAAAAAAAAAACAAAGAAAAAACTATACCAATCTGGCGGGGCACAGAGTATGTGGAGATGCAGAGGGGGCACAGAGTGAGGGGGGATGCAGAGGGGGTACAGAGTGAGGGGAGATGCAGAGGGGGCACAGTGTGAGTTAGCTGTAAATTATTCTTTGACAGAAATATAATTGAAAACAATGTATAAAAATATTCTTTTCCCTTGGATTTATGTGTATTATTTTTGCATACAACTAAATAAATATTTCTGTCCTGACCTAAATACTTATTACGTCTTTTTGACCCAACTGCTTATAAAACGGTACTGCTTGGTAATTATTTTGGAGGGGTGCCTTGAAAAAATTATGGAGACTCTAAGGGTGCTGCGAACTGCAAAAGTTTGGGAACCATTGGCATACACTGTTTATCTTTCGGCGTTATGTTATGTTCTTTCCTATAACCACAAACTACATATACATTTTAGGCACCCTGTTCTACAGATAACTGTGAATAAAAGGCAGTGTTGGCTAGAGAAAACACTCAGGTGTTTGCTTTAATTTTCTAAATTGTATTAGAAAACCTACCACTTTTTCCACACAGTTACCAACAAAACAGATTTCATAAAGTCAGTTACCCAGTGGATTGCATATAATCACTATACATCTGTGCATGCATTTGTATTGTGGTTTGCATGCATTTGCGAATGAGTCCCAACACTCGCGGCACAGTGTTTTTCCCATTCATCTCAATAGCCCATTTATTTCACACAAGTTACCAGTGTGCAGAAATCACATTGACATAAATAGGAGAAGTTCTGCTCGTGAATTAACTATTTATTTATGCATGCTTCCCCAAACTATATACCATTGTTTCAAATGGCATTCCACAACATTTAGAAACACTATGAAAATGAATGAGCAATATAAATGAACGGGGGCTATAGAAATCAAATGGGAAAAATGCAGCAAAATGCTGGTGAAAGCACTTGTGTAAACTGATAGTGAGTATGTAAACAGTACATTGTGAAATGGAGTAAAGGATTTCTTCAAAGTGCATTGACATGGTTTGAATGCATTGAAATGGAACAAACAGCATGACAAAAATTGCACCACAACATAACCACAAGTGTGAAAGCAAATGTGTACAATTTGTTTTATTTTAATTGTGGCTGCATGCTTTGCACTTACATTAAAAACACAAGTCAGATGTGTTTAATAGCCATTGGGTACTGGCCATGTTGTGTTCAGTCAACCTATAGAATTCTAATTTTTGCTCGACACAGGTTTTTATTTAATGTATTAGTGGGTCCTCGCTGAACAAAAATCATATTATTCCATCTTCCAACTGTTTGCAGCTAACAAGGGGAAACCTGAAATTGTATTCTAGAGCTAGAGTATGCAAAGTTTGAGACAAGATATGATATGTTTGGTGAGCATTATCTTGTGTTCTAATGTTAGGAATACGGATAGTTTAAGTTTATTTTTATTTTGTGTACAAATATTATAAAATAGACATTATATACAGTAAATATGTATAGGTTTTTTTATTAACCCCATATTTACTTTCTGAATAAAATAAACGGGTCTATAAAAGATTATGGTCATAAGGGATTATTCATAGCACATTGGCTGAGTCTTCAATAGCATTGAGCTGCAGTGAGATAACTGGGATTCTGTCCAAAATGGACATCCCGCTGACTTTAACTTTGATGTGGAGAAAGTATTAGCGATATAAAGCACACGTCTGATGGATTGCATTAGAGTAAAGACTCCAATACATGTGTTTTCCATGAAAGCATCATATACAAAGGTACAAAAGAACAATGTCACAAATTGTAACAAATTGGGTTTTTCTAAACCATATTCTGCAAATGTCATTATGTTGTATAGATTTACTTAATCTCTGCAGAAATTCAAGGACTGAATCCTATTGTGAGTCGGACCCAGTGACATTTGAATAGTACTGGTATATAGTTTATTCCAATCCACAATTAAGCTCCAAATTTTGGAACAGAAACAATACGTGTTTGAACAATGCCGTTTTTTCAGGTTCTATAAATCTGCTAAAATGGGGAGATGAAACTATAGTTGGCAATGGCACCAGGTTGTGCAATTTACTAACGAAACAAACTGGTAATTGTCTGAGTAAAACTTACCATGTGACTCTAGCATTTAGGTAAAGTTTGAAGGAACAGATCCTCCTGTCGATGTGTTGCACATGAAACCAGGACCAGTAATTATACTCTGTCTCGTTCCTGGCTCTTGATCGACATGATCATCTGACTTTTAAAATGCCAGACACAGTGTTCTGAACCAAGATGATATCATTAGTCCTTCATGTAATATATATATAGATATATATATATATATATATATATATACACACACTATAATAATTTTCATAATGATACAAATTATGCTATCACATTAAGTAACAGGGCTTCTGTACATTACCAACCAATCCTCAATTTCCCTCTATCAAGAGACATGATTGTGTACAAAATTCAACCACTGAGCTATGTGAATCAGATAAAGACTTTAATTCAATTACCAATACAATAAATGGTTAGATTACATTTGGCGGCATGCTAAGAATGTTGAGCTGTATTTCAGTATATTTAAGCCTTCTAAAGTGCTATGCTGCGCTAACCTCCCTCCCCTCCTCTTGAATTACCACCCATACACCAATGGCAGGTACATACATTCCAGCATTTTCTACTGCACAGACAAAAGTCATGACTGTTGGGACAATGGAAGGTATGACAGACACATTACAGTGATTTCACTCCTATTACTGGTCAAATAATTGTGAAGTAATCAGGCAATCTAAATAGTGGAAAGCACAAATAGTATGAAGTAAAATGGAATTAAAAAGACAGTGGAAAGTTGAAGAAAATTAAGATGTGGTATATGAAGCAGAGGATTATAAAGGAGGAAGAAGGAATGGCAGACATCTCCAAAAAAAGATATTTAGATCATGAAGCATGTCAGTGAGAGTTGTGAAATAGATTATAGCAGAAACCATCAATGTCAAATGATGAAATTTGACAGAAGTTGTGAGCAGGGACTATGAACAACAATGGGTTTGATGCAGGTAGTAGGGAGTATGGAGTTTTTTGATGAAGACTCTTAGAAATGTGAGGCATACACTATGAATGTCCTAAAATGGACAATGTATATAGCAATGTATGTCCTAAAACATTAGACCAGGCATGGGCAACCTGTAGTTCTTCAGTGTTGTGTCGGCTGGCAAAACATGATGGGGCTTGTAGTTTCATAACACCTGGAGAGCCATAGGTTCCACGTTAAAATTGATCTACAAGGGATATCATTTAATGGACAAATAGCATCTGTGAATGTGGGCTCTAGGTGTTATATTGGCAGTATTTGGGTGAACAATTGTCACAATTCCAAGACCCCTTCCACCTATTTACTCATGAAGATTGGCAGAGTGTATACCTGATAACTACTGGAGATAACTCCCCCCACCTCCTTATACACACAACCAGGTTGCACTTCAGCCATATCCACATTTACTGGGTCCCAGCATTGATTTTGTAGGGAAATTATTTATTTTAAATGAATGGTTTCCCAGCGAACCCATACCTCTTTTATGAATACACAGTCATACTATACCATCATAACATAATATGAAAGGGTAAACCTAAAATTACAAATGCATACATCTTGAACGAATCCCTGGGGTATCCTTGGAGATGTCAACAGGTAGAGTGCTGATTGTGGTCTTACTGCTGGCAGTAATTCCACATTTGGTGTGCACACAATGGTGCAAAGACTCAGAGCTGCAAAATCCTTTCCTCTGGACCTCTGATCCTTAACAGTCCACGAGGAGCCATAATCGCCAGCCAATCCTGTCATGTAAGTCTCTTAATCAGTCCCTGGGGTCATGGTCTTATATTGTTCCGGTTCCCAAGGTAGAGAGTTTGGGTTCCCATGGTAGAAAGTTCTGGGTACAGGTGGAACCCGTCTCTCGGCTCATTGGAATTGCTGGATAGATACAGAGTATCTGCCCCCATTTCACCTACAGCCCTGCCTGTTGTGGCTCCACACAGTCTGGACATGTCTGAGGTGGGCTTCTCTGAGATGGGAGGACAGCAAAGGCAAAGAAATAATGGCACAAACTATCATTACATAAGCACGGTAAGGCATACATTATTATAACTGTGTCTAAGTGGCTATAAAGGCAAATACTGTTATTACTTATGCACCTATGTTTCTTGCTTGCTTGTTCTTTATTGATATATTCTGGTCCAGAATAAAAAAAATGTGACACCTATTACAAACTAATATCTGGAATAATTGGAACTGAAAATGAACTGTACTCAATACAAAAAGGGCCTGATCTCCCGTTAGGCAACCTAGGCCACTATCTAGGGCCCTGGGATCTACCCGTCACCACCAGGGATTATTTTAGTCGGCTGTAGCTTAAATGGGCCAGCTCTGCTAGTGCTCAGCTTTCCAGTGGCTGGCCCCTGCTGTAGGACCAGCCACAAGTCACAATGCACTGAGCCATGAATCAAAGATCCGTTCACTTCCCCTTCCTTCTCCTCCGCTCTCTTCTTCAATTCTCCACCGAACTGCATATTGTGGTCGTTTGTATTAAAATATATATAGAGAGAGGAGATGAGCTGGGGATTCATGCCAAGATCCTGCCTAATTATTTACCCCGTCCTCCACCTGCATGCTGACAACTTTGCTCACCCGAGACAGTGGTTCAAATTAAGTTGGAGATTTTAAACATTGATACAAATGAAAGTGGTGCTGTTTAGTTATTACAGTGGGGCCTGTATAATTAACAAGTACCTGTGCTAACACTAATATTTACTTCCAGCCATCAAACCTTTCCTTCGTCACGGATCTGAAGACGCAGACTTCGGGCTGAACCAGTATCTTGCCCAGGGCCCCATGGGGTCATTATATGGCTCTGACTACAGGTACAACATTAACCTAATACACTTAGGCCAAATTAGAATATTTATTTCATTTTTATTTCAGGGAAATGTCTGCTTGGATCCTACCATCAATATAATACCATCCACTGTGTATTTGCTATATAGCTCTGTGTTATTACAAATCAAATATGTTACAAACAAGTTAATAAAATTAATTTATTAAAAAAAATCTCTGAACTATATATGTTTAAATTTACTCCCTTTGTGTAATCAGTCCATCATGGTGCCTAAAAGCAAAATGATTTTCTGAAAGTAGCTTGAGCACCAGTACTTTGAGAAAAACTGCATTAAAATACCAAAACTAAAAAAATACATGTACTCACATTTATTAACAGCTGGAACAAAACTTCAGTTTCAATCAGATTTTGGAGAATATTCAAGACATTCTCCAGACTATATTCACTGGCATGCTCCTTTGATTATACACAGTCTACATGGGTAGATGAAATCTGAAAAATTATATCGCAAAACATAGAGAGACTCCTAATATGAATTCACTCTTGATAATGAGTGTTCAATATGCAAGCTGCAAGGAAATGTTAACTCAGTCCACAATAAACTATTACAAGCAGATCCTGTTCACAAATATTATACACATCCTTGTATTGCATTTCCCAAACAAATGGTTGTTACAAATGCCCAATTGCAAATTTTGTAACTAAGTAAAACAGGGCCTCAGCATAGTTGGGCTTAAGTACAACTCTGAAGCAGAAAACGTGCTTTTCCATAATGTGTGGACCAGACCCTCTTGGGTATTCAGCCCTATGCTGACCAGACTAGTGCTGGTTAGCGATGGCAGGGTGGGCCCAGGCTGCAGGTGTCCCTGCTTTAGTACCCCCAGTCACGGCTGCCGTAGCCTAGTGCTGGTATTAGTGTTTTCATGAGGACCACACTCTTATTGTCCCCTCATGTATTTTGCTTTTTGTTCTTCCAATACCACAAGATAAGCGCTTAAGCATCTTACTGAATGTATGCAATTTGTGTTCTATGCAGACTTGGAGGTATATTGTGATACCTGTGACACTGCATACAACACAAATTGAGGACAAACTGTTCAAAATCTCTAGTCACCTCTTGACATCTCTTATTACATCTATTTGTTTTTTAACCCCCTCTTAGTTTGCACCATCCATAGATTTATGTTGATAACATTAAAGCTTTACTCCTAGAATACATTAATAAAATTTGCATACAGCAACCGTGCGTTGTGGTGTGACCCCATAATAGGAACCTGGGGCCTGATTCATTAAGGATCTTAAATGAAGAGGATCCTTATTTCAGCCTCCTGGACAAAACCATGTTACAATGGAAGGGGTGCAAATGAGTGTTCTGTTTTGCACATAAGTTAAATACTGACTGTTTTTTCATGTAACACACAAATACTTGATAGCTTATTTGTACACTGAAATTTAAAGTTGATACTTTATGTGCAAAACAGAATACTAATTTGCACCCCTTCCATTGTAACATGGTTTTGCCTAGGAGACTGAAATAAGAATCCTCTTAATTTAAGATCCTTAATGAATCAGGCCCCTGTTTCTTCCCATATGCGGGGGCCAGATATGAACAATAAACCCCCTTTTGGGCTCAAGAGAGCAGTGCAGGGGCCTCTGGGGCAGCGTGTAAATACCCATCACACACTTCAAAAAAAAGTTTAAATGAGGCCTGACGACTGCATTGATACAGCCAGATTAAAATGGAATCAAAAATGGCTGACATGTCAGCTGCTACTATTTGATGCAAATTTGATGCAAATTATAAATAAAAAAGAAAGAAAGAAAAAAACAGAACAAAAGAAACAAAAACAAAACATGAAACAGCCTCCAAAAAACACAGAATGGATCTCTAGGGTTTTTTTTCGGACATCAACTTCTATGGGGCATATTTATTAACTGGGGTATTTTTGAAACAATCATTTTCATTCCTTATCACAATGATAAGGAATGAAAGAGCATGAGCATGCTCTGCCAGCATAGCAGTCACGATAACGGCTGTCCCAGCGAACACCAATCTCTTACCACCTCTATGGTTACTACTGCAAAGTGTCCACATTTGCGATAAAAACCAGAGTGGAGAGCAGGTAAGATGCGGTGAGGGATCCGAAGGCTAATGCCATCTTTAGATGGTGTTAGCCATCGGGCACAACTTGTTAAATCACATAAAGTAGCTGTCCCCATCAAAACTTTTGCGTCCGAAAACAGTGGTAAAACAGCAGATATGTCTGATCCGCTGTGATCTTTTAGTATCCTTTAGGGGATACTTAAAATTGCAGTAAGCCCCTATGTTTCTGTTTCCTTATATATATTATATGGTATCCTTATACCTAGGAGAACCAGACAATTCCTTTATAGAGTAATTTTCCAAGTATACACTAATTGGATTAAAGCAACAATGGGAAGAATCATAAAATGTTTAAGCTTCTATTTCTGCCTGTAAATTACTTTTAAAATAAAAATATATTTGTGCCATATATTTCCAAAAAAGGAACATTCTATTTCTATAAAACAATGCAAAATATTTTCTGGCCACAAATATATAAATTACCCCCCCCCCCAGACATGAAGAGGTTAAATCAGTGTGACAACTGAAACAGCAGTTTTAGAATTTAGTAATGTATTAACTCAAAGCAAATAAACAGACACTTGCATTAATTGTTCTTCTGGCTCTAGATCCATACAAAGCCAATTGCTGCAATGGGTGATTTTACATCATAACTTTCTTGGTAAAATACTTTATGTAGGACAATATGTGCCTGTGAAGACCCTTTTTCTATTCCTTCATTATATAGGCAAGTATAAGGAACTATGTTGCCATTTGAAAATGGCAAGTGAATCTATACGGCATCAATCTTGTCACAAGACACATTAACGGGAATTTGATCCCTTACAAAAAATATTTAGAAAATGGATTACTTTGAGTTACAATGTTACACTGTACAAATAAAACAAAATAGCCCACCCGCAGGAAAATATTCTAACCACACAATAACATGTTGGTGCAGATGTTTGCAATAAGACAAAGTGGCAGATATTTTACAGTATAGAAAAAGCAATTTTATGTAAAATCTGTTTAAGTGATTGGACACCCAAGAACATAAATGGCAGTATAAAATATAGTTGACATTAATATATTACCACAAACTAAACAGTCATGTCAACTTTCATTAATTTTCTGGAGTTTGTTCCAAAGACGTATGTTTAGCAGCTGCAGAAATTTTAGCTTGTGGTTCACTGCTAAAAGGCAACATTACACCCTTAGAAGGCTTACAGATACAGAACCCTGGGGCTTAAATCACTGTACAATTTCCTTCTGAAGATAGACAATACACTTTATCTCTGTGTCTGTGGCACCACAAATAACAACATGATAAATCCTAGACACCAAAGTTCAAATTGCTTGCATATTAAACAGTTTTTATGCTTAATTGGCTAAGTCCCTTCCACTATACCATGCGCCAGGTGCAGACTCACATAAAAGATTACACTTTTATTTTATGTAAAATAGTATATTTTCCTTCATTTATTTTCCTTAAAGTGTACCCATCTACTGCATACAGTGGTGGCAGCCATTTTGTGACCTGAACATTCATCAAATCCTCAAGAAGCAGTGTGACTGAGGTATGGTTCCTTGTCAATGTATTTGCCCACAAAATGGCTGCCTTCACTGTGTGCAAGCGACGGGGACAAATTAATCATTTGTCATGTCTATATAAAACCAAAAACTTTTCTCTAAATTATCTATCATTCGGTCTGAAACAAAAATGATTTCATTGGACTTCATTTTCAGAAAGTCTCTATGTGAAATGAAGCACTAATTGCAAAAGAGTATATACTAGCACTGTCAACCATATTATGTGCCAGTATATAAAATCCACGTTCAAAAACTATTTTACGCAGGAGATTGCTTTCTTTCTGATGCTGAAGAATTCCAGATGTTTTTATTTTTTTGTAAGGTTCTTCAGGGGTATAAAGTATGTCTTTCATTTCCTCTCACTGAAAGTAAAGGTTTTGATGTTTCTGGATGTATTGTATAGCTTTACTAGTTCCAAGAGAAATTTACTTTGGAGCATTACAATACATTTTAATAAGTCTGGTAGTTTGTCATATTGTAAATGTATATTGTATGCCTTATATCGAAGGACTGCCACAGAACCTCAAGGTTAGGAGTAAAAGGGGAATGTTCATGATTTCAAAACCTTATAAAACTATATACTTGCTTATTACAAACAAGGTTAATTCAATTTCTGGGTGTTATATATTTCAAATATTTTGGACAAATCTAGATACAGTTGTACTCAATAAAGCGTAGTACTCTCCTATTGTCGTGTGCAGTCCTGTTTCCAGGCTTTACAGGTTAAATTGGCACTGTATCGCCCATTAGTAAAATGGCAGATTTCCTGAAAACACAATTAGAAAGGCTTAGTAACAAAACCACTTTTTTCAATTGAGCTTACAGCTCCTAATAAGATGATGATGTCTTGGCTTCCACTTGTTTTTCAGATATAGGGGACTATTTATGAACAATCACAAATTGCTCCCATTAATTTTCAGGAGCTCTGAAGAGCCCACTCCTGCGATTCTCTCCCCATATGTTATAAAGTCTAATGTCATCTTCAGATGGCATTAGCTACCGGGGTCTGTAAATAGAGCCAAATAGCACTCCCCATAGGGGTCTATGGGGACAGTATTTATAATGAAGATGCTGGGACTGCAGCAGATATTGAAAATATCTGCTACAAATCTCTGTTAATAAATAGTCTATCCAGCAGGGATGCACTTGAATGGATTAAATAATTGAATGAAGAAAGTCACTCACTCATAGCACAATGTTTTAAATGCGCTTCAATTTGTCACGAACAGCACTCACCTGAGCCTGTGTGATGCGTGTGTGACACAGGGTTAACCAAACAACCACCACCTGGTCTGTCTAAAATGATTAAATCCTTCCCTATCTATGCCACACACTAGCTTTGCGGTACTAACTATGCCATCACCAAGGTTTTTTCTGAGAAGAGCTGACACTCTTATTTAGGAAGCCTTCGGTTCTCCCTAGCATTAATCTAACACAATTTACTTTAATCAGAGTTCCCATAAACCACAATGTTCTCCCCGTTTCAATTATGTAGCGTCTTGACCAAACTGTCGCGTGAATTCGTAAGAACACAGAGACTTGAACTTATTAAGTGTAATTTAATATGGAAAATACATCCACAATGCTTAAGATAACACGGTTAAAAAAAAGGAATACAAATATAACGCAATTGTTTCTTATAAAATAAAAAGCATAAAACACAGAATTGATACCTCACTTATAATCAAGTTTCTGGTGCTGGGGAGAAGCAGGAAAAATGGGACCCTCTTCAATATCAAAGTAACTCCCTCAAGAGTGAACCCCTCCCCCCCCCAATAAAAGTACTGTAACCTTGTTTGATAGCATTTGTAAAGCGCCAATTATATCACCAACTCAGCAGTTATCATTTACATTTTCTGCAAGTTTTGGCCTTGCACACATTAATGCAAGTGTTTAAAACACTTCAGGCATTTGGTTACCGCCTCTGACAAAGACTCATTTTATCTCTTCAGTCAAGAAACAAGCGAATTATAAAAGAAAAAATTTGTTCTTAACTCATTTTGAGCTTTTCAGAAAGAATTTAGTTATCGCGTCTGAAATAAAGCATTGTAGCCTGACAGGGAAATATGTTTTAAAAAAATAGCACCTGAGTTGTACTTTGGCTGGATTATCTGGTCTGAAGTTTTGTTGCTTTCAGCGGAGTAACAAATCATTTCTTTGCCAAGAAAATCAGCATGTGACCTCTCTCAAATATTATTACAGGAAAACTAAAACCTGAAAAGGAAATATATATCTGCAGCATATGAAACCAGTCACAGTGAATCCCAGTTCATGGTCAACAATAGGTAGGATGCTGGTCAGGTACCTCACACGTGTAATACATAATGCATGTCATGAATAACATGCATCGTATGGACTGTGTTTTAATGGTCTTTTAAATATAAAAAAAATTCTGAAGGGAAAGTGCTTGGTAACTGACACAGACAGAAGAATGGGACTACATGCAGGTGGAAGAGTTCAGCTCCAAGAATGTATAAACACAGCTGGTAAGTTTAAAGTCTAAATGAAAGTAGCAGTAAAGTACCAGACAATCACAATGTGTTCTCAGTCAGGATATCCTAGAAACTAGTCAAAGAGTTGATGTTGAATTTACTTTATTCAGGTGTGGATGGCAGAGCGAGCTGCTGGGTTTGTGTCAGCCACTCTTAATTTGAACATTAAACACTGACAGGGATCTGCTATTCTTTGAAGGCCACTGTCTCGTCAAGTCATGTGGTTTATCTCAAGAATAAGCATGTTACCTGACCTGCCCACTTATGGGGGAAAACATTTTCCCTATTAAAATTGACCTTGGACCTAAAAAATGTTCTTAACTAAACTTCCCATGAACTACAACATACCCTAGCATAAAATATCCCCTTTAAAAGTAATGGGGCATGGAAAAGAAACATTGTGAACATAGAGAAATTGCTGATAAAATGATTGGTTATTAAAAGTATTTAGACTCAAGCAATAAACTGGCGGGTAATTTCCATAGCTGGATTATCTGTGTCAAATCGGTATAGGTACTTGAGATGGTGAAATAGCGCTGAGAGTGCAAAACAATTATGTGGTCTATGGAAAGCGTTCACCACTGGCCAAATGCTTTCCTTTCATTAGCAAGATCCACAGCACATCCAGACCGGATAATGATAATGATTTACTTGGAAATTACACTCAAACTCTTTAATCACCAGCAGCAGTGTGAGCATTGCTTAATATACATTTTTAAAACAAGTAATACTGACTTTGACTAAACCGTTTTAATCAAGCATTGTTCTGCTATCTCATGTAGTGATTGTATTTGACTGTTCTCACAGAGCAGGGTTTGTGGAAAGGTCACACCAGAACAGGCATCATGTTATCACATGTTGTTTTCTTATGTATACATTGCAGCATAAAAAATGTCAATGTAAATTACTGGTATAATACACATATGTCTTTGATACATATAATATAGAATGAACCTTGGAGCCATTGGCTCTATAGTGATGGGGAGGAACAGGTGGAGCAGTTAATGAACTTCTACTGCAACTGGTTACATTTTCCTCACCATTAATCTTCCCTGTCTGTTCGGTCCTAGCATGTTGAGAAACAGGAGACTTGTCATACTAGCACAGGTTGTGTTTATTTGCCTTCTCATTGCTCCTAGTTTCTACATAGACGAAGAGTAATACTTATGGAAATCAGAGAATTATACAGCTGTACTTCCCTCACACTGCTATTTCCATTGACTAATTTCCGGACAAATAAGCGCTTCACTCAATGCTAAGCATATATTCACACTGACATTATTGTGCGTGCATTTCAGATTTAAATAAATAATTCAGGACCATAGTAATCATGTGAATATAGTTGTGTGGTTCTTTTAGTTCACCTAACTTGAGCATATAAAAAGCCAGTTTCCAAATCGATAAACCCTTTAGTCACACCTTTCTTGACTATATAAGTGCACCATTGGAGCACTTCAGCTGCACTAAGCTCCTATTTTCCATCATGTGCTGATTAGAGAGTCTGCAGAGACAAAGGACCTGATATCAGCTTCTCTCTGATGAGATATGTTGGTACACTTTGGGTCTGAGTTGTATCGAAGTCCAACAGCTGCAAAAGTCTGGAATGAGGAAGTTAGAGTAACACATAACTTGCACTTGCAGCCCAGATGCCTGGATGTGCATGTAACGCCCCTAAACTAAGTATCATGCACAAGTGCTAAGTGCTGTTATGGAACTATAAGTTTCAGCAAGCCCTGGCAGCCATGGAGTGCAAAAAGAAGACAGACACTGAGGGCAGGAACATGCAAGGATAGCCTGAGAACAGTAATGGCGTGTTCACGTAATGCCACACAATTAGAAGTGGACTCGTCTGCAGATACACCATTTTAGGAGGCCTGCCGGTACTGGGCAATGATAAACAATGATGAGGCTATGCAGGGCCTGATTAACCAATAGGCTGATCAGGCTGCAGCCTAGGACGCTGGAGCCTGGGGGGGAGGGCGTGAGCGCAGCGTCACCAAGATTAATTTTTTTTATACAGTCATTTCTTTTAATTATGGCAGCGGCTGGAATCATTAGGACATATACGGGAAGACCCGACTGTCACTATTACATGACAGGAAGCCTAGCCATGACAGGCTGCCTGTTAGTGCGGCCACGGTTCTGAGCCTAGTCACGTGAGGCAGAGCCGGATTTAGACCTCATAGGGCCCTAGGCAGGATACTGTTTTTGGGCCCCCTCCCTGAAACAATCCATAGCACTATATTTTTGCAGCCTACCATATACCCCTATAGTTACGTAGAAGTGAAAGCATGTGCCGCTGCATGCCTACCATATACCCCTATAGTTAAGTAGATATGAAAGCATGTGCCGCCGCACGCAGCGGCGGCACGCCGCCAAAGGAGGTGAGGGCGTGGCTTGCATCTTTGGGGGCGTACCTAACATGTGAAAAGAGCAAGGCCACCCTGCTGCAGAAAAAGGCACCCCTAAATAATTACCAAGCAGTCCCGTTTTTTTAAGTAGTTGGGTCAAAACAACATAATAAATATTGAAGTCAGGGCAGAAATACTTACTTAAGTTGTTTGCAAAAATAATACGCATAAATCCAAGTATGTGCTCTTGTCACTTTTGTCCCTCTATCATCACACTGTGCCCCTTCATTGTCACTTTTGCCCCTTCACAATATCACATGTGCCCTTTTCCCATCACCTCTGTGCCCATCACCATCCCCACCTCTGTGCCAATCACCATCACCACCAATGTGCCAATCACCATCACCACCTCTGTGCCCATTACCACCTCTGTGCCCTTCACCATCACCACTTCTGTGCCAATCACCATCACCACCTCTGTGCCTCTTCACCATCACCACCTCTGTGCCCTTCACCATCACCACTTCTGTGCCAATCACCATCACCACCTCTGTGCCTCTTCACCATCACCACCTCTGTGCCCTTCACCATCACCACCTCTGTGCCCATCACCACCTCTTTGCCTCTTCACCATCACCACCTCTGTGCCCTTCACCATCACCACCTCTGTGCCAATCACCATCACCACCTCTGTGCCCTTCACCATCACCACCTCTGTGCCAATCACCATCACCACCTCTGTGCCCATCACCACCTCTGTGCCAATCACCATCACCACCTGTGCCAATCACCATCACCAATTCTGTGCCCCTTCACCATCACCACCTCTGTGCCCTTCACCATCACCACCTCTGTGCCCATCACCACTTCTGTGCCAATCACCATCACCACTTCTGTGCCAATCACCATCTCTGTGCCCTTCACCATCACCACCTCTGTGCCCTTCACCATCACCACTTCTGTGCCAATCACCATCACCACTTCTGTGCCAATCACCATCTCTGTGCCCTTCACCACCTCTGTGCCCCTTCACCATCACCACTTCTGTGCCCCTTCACCATCACCACTTCTGTGCCCCTTCACCATCACCACTTATGTCCCTTGTTTTACTTACCTTTCTATTGCGCGCTGCTCCTCCTCCGTCAGTCCAGATGTAAAAAAAAAAAAAGATCCGGGGGAACGAGTCGGGGGAGGGGGGGGGGGGGGAACGAGTCGGGGGAGGGGGGGGGGGTGCCGCGAATCGGGGGAGGGGGGGTCGGGTGCCGCGAATCGGGTCCCGGCAGCCTCTCCTCCTCTCTCTATCACTGAGACACTGAGAGGAGAAGAGGCTGCCGGGACCCGATTCGCGGCACCCGACCCCCCCTCCCCCGATTCGCGGCACCCCCCCCCCTCCCCCGACTCGTGCGGGGGTGCCGCGAGTCGGGGGAGGGGCCGATTTTTTTTTTTTCATTTTTTAAAAAATTACTCCTGTCCCCCCCAGCTGGGCCCCCCGAGAGCCGCTAGGCCCTAGGCAGGTGCCTAGGTTGCCTAGCGGTAAATCCGGCCCTGACGTGAGGTCAGGACTTCCACATCTCACGCAACCAGAGTAAGAAGCGACCACACTGACAAACACCTAGCAGCAGTCGCTGCCAGGCTGCCTGCCATGAATAGCACTGAAGAGAAGACTGCTGCGCCAGAACAACAGGTAAGTCCTAATGTCTGGGGGGGAGGGACAGATGAGACCACAATAGGAGGCAGGTGACCATGCTAATGGTGGCAAGTGAAGAGGCTAAAAAGGGACAGGTGACGAGGCTAAAAGGAGGAAGGTGACAATGCTTAAAGTGGGCAGATGAAGAGGCTAAAGGGGGCAGGTGACAATGCTAAAAGGAGCAAGTGAAGAAACTAAAGGGGCAGGTGAATAGGCTAAAGGGGGCAGATAATAATGCTTAAAGCGGGCAGTTCATAATGTTAAAAAGGGGCAGTTGACAATGTTAAAAAGGGGCAGATGACAATGTTAAATGGGGGCAGGTGAAGAGGCTGAACAGGACTGATGAAATGGTTGAGGGTTATTTAAAAAAATAGAGCAGCTTTGGGGGGGCATGATATTTGCATTGTGTGGCGGCTATGAGGATGCTCTCTGTGCTCTAGGGTCACTAGAATACTAAATATTAGTCAGGTGGGGCTGATAGAGGTTTATATTTGATTATAGCTCTTTGACAACAATTTTCATATATTTTATTGCCTACATATGCCTGTGCTATGGGGTAGTTTTATCTGCCCATAATGGACTGTTGTGTTTTGGAGCCTAATCATTCAGGATTTGTTAACATTTAGCATTATCATACAATTACTGCATATTTTCAAAACAGGATCCCAACTTTCCAGAAGCCAGCTAGAAGACAATAAAGCTGTAAGAACAGGGACGAGAGAAGAGCAAGAACAGGGAAGAGAGAATGCACAAGCTGTCTAAATTTGAACGCTGGCAAATACTCCTGAATATTCATATTCATAAGTATTCCTATACGCTTATATTGGGCCGGGGGGCTACAGCTGTAATAGCCTCGGATGGGTGGAACCCTTATTCGGGCCCTGAGGCTATGAGAAGCACTACTTACCCATTTCTATCAGCTGATTGCATACTGGCCTCTAAACCTGATAGTGCTTATTTTTTCATATTTAAAAATACGACTTTTTATTGATAGTGGTCAAGCCAATATTCTCTCTTGTGTATAGGACACTTCATTACACTATATATATATATTCTATACAAATAGGGTAATGTAACTATAGTATGTGCTAGATGTGTATGCCCAAGCTACGTCTGGTGCAAATGTTACTGTTTTCAGCTGGGTACAACTTGAGATGCGTCCGACACATATACATGTAAGAATATTTTTTTCTTGTGTATATCCATTCCTACGTATATTTGGTACGCAAATGTCTCCAACTCTAAAAGAAACCAAATGTTGTAGTATTGGAATTAAAATAAATACACCCAAAACAAACAATTGAAATTAAAAAAACAAAATACAAAACAATGACGAGGACTTGCTCCTTGTGAAGCCACACTGAAAATTAATGTATTGGGTCACAATATAATCAGTCAATCAGAGCGGGTTGGTATAATACAAATGGGAATATTTATTATACTTATAATACTACAGCATTTGGAGTCTATTTTTATTTATTTTAACTATTAGACACATTTTTTTAAGTACATGTTTTAGTGGGACATTTTCTACAAGTACAAGCATGCCCAAGAAATCCACAGTTGTAATGGCTTGCTGGGACTTTTAGTTCTACACTAGTACTTAATGCTTTTTATTGTACACTATTTCTCTGAAACTCACCTCTCAAGATATGTCAGGAAGAGCCCCAGTGCTATATATCAAGGAGCTGGTTGGCTCTGGGAGATCCAAAACATATTCTGCAGGGCTGATACTCTTAGAGAATTCTGCCTCTTGTTAACATGACTTGGGGCTGATTTCACATTATAAACAGGTGGACCCCATGTTGCAGGTCTTTCTATTATAGTGTGATCAGCGCAGCCTCACATAGAGCTGGAGGTAACCAGCCCAGGCTAGAGCACTACTGGTTACTTATTTTAGGTGGGATGTTTTGTACTTACAATATTTTTAACATACCTGTCATCATCAAGTAACTCTGGTCACATCATAATACACTCACATCTTAAAGTGTATCATCATGCACTGGCATATTTAAAGTGTATTTTGAATTGCGCATATTTCTACATACATACAACTAATAATACACATACAAGGCTACAATTTTGTGACTGTCATTTTGGACCTTCGATTGAGTGGCAGAATTGCCATGTACTCTAAATCTAAATAGTGATACACTATGAGGATTATTTAATAACATGGTTTAATGCGCACAAAACTCATGTAGCTCATAACTACAGCTGGGTATAATTTGTCATTGTCAAATTCAGGGTTGGAGCTTTGCAGTGCCCAGGTTGCCAAAGATCATGGTAAATCATATACGGTTTTTGATACCATATGACACAAATAATTTAATTTTGCTCTGTGTTACACCAATATTTAAAAATTAAAATATATATACATACATATTAATCCTTCAGAATAGGGACATAAAATAGACTGAGCTGCAAAGACAGTCCTATCTCAAACAGCTGTATATGTTATAATAGAAATAATATTTTTTTCCCTGTTTTATGCAATATTGTTCCTTTCAGCATAATGCAAACTTATGTTTAGAGTTATTAAGCTTTATCTAAGCAGGTTGACATAGGCAGTATATTCCTAAATTCTTTACAATTAATTTGAAGACAAGTACTCTTTCCTCCACTTCAGTGATAGAAGACTGAAAAGTTAGACTGTAATAATTTGTTTACAAGATTGCAAATGTGTATCCCAAGAAATATGTATCCATTAAATAACAGCATGTGTGAATGTGAACAACTATATAAAGATGATTTAGATCACGTGAGGTTTAGAAACAAAGCACATTACAAAGTTCTTAAGCCTCCGTACAATATGCTGAAGACATCAAACAATGGAATTATCAGAAATGTATCCTAATCAATAGTAATCAAGCAGTTTTTGTTAGCAGTAAATTGCACTAATGTCCATTTGGTTAGCATGAGTTAGAATCCAAATGTGTTATTTTCACTACCTAACACTATCCTTTCAACCCTCTGAACACATCCCAATTCTTATGATGACAGCAATGACTGTGCACATGACCGTCCGGACAACGTAGGTTGAATGCTTGATGGAGCATACACAGAAATAATACTTCAGGTTAATATGTGTGGATGCTGCAACAAGCAGTCAACCTGCATGTCCCCAATTGGCCATGTGAATGGTTCTATCACCGTATGGACAAATGAGACACTTTTAAACTGAATTTGTGCTGCATTTTGTTTGTGTTGAGCCAAACACAGGGGCAACGTGGGTCAAACACTCACCTATACCCACCTTAAACCTTAAATGCCTGATGCCAAACACATGATTGTTTGCTGACCTTGTTTGGAAATGTAAAATGTAGAATTTGATATTTTATGTAACTTGTAGCAGTAAACTAGCCAAGTAGTTAAAATATTGGTGGATTGTACGCTCTAACAAGCAGGAACATCTCTCCTCCTGTTGTCTTGTCTGCTTTCATCTTATCCACCTGTGCATCCTTGTATTATGCCTCTTGCATGTTTTGTATTACGTTTTATGTTTGTTCTGTACCTTGCCTATTACATCTTACATATTATGCTTTATTTTTTTATAATATTGCATTTATGCTTCTTGAGTCTTCTGCATCTGTATTTTACGTCTTGGACTACTACATTTACTTACAAGCTCTTTTTTCCCCACTGCTTAATCTTAATCTAAGGCACTGCTTAATATATTTGGCAACTTAATAAACCTTATTAATAATAAGAAAAAGAACAATAAGAATAATAATACTAAAAACATTTTCATTGGCATTTTGGTGAACATATATAATATCTGTTAAGAGTGAACTGACTCCCAACTGCATAAAAGTAACATGAATCAAGCAAACATGTCTATTGGTAAAAGCAAATGGCATTCACAATGCATTAAACCCTGGCAATAGCAAGAGAGGGATAGGCTAGCTATCTCTGCACTGCGATCAACCCTTCGCTCATTATGCGTGCTGGTGTTTACGAGTGCAGAGCTCCCCATAGCAATATAAAGGTCACGAAAAGTAAATAAAAAAAAATAAAAATGTTCTGTATCCAAAACAAGGCTCCCTATCATCTATCTATTCACTCTAGGCATTATACTGACACTAAGTGTCAGTGAATAGCCAATTAATTCATAATGTTTATTTTTTATGGAACAACCCTTTTAAATAAATTAGTAATGGTTCCTTGAGCGCTCTTATTCTAAGGCCAAGAAATACAGGAGTGACTCTTCCATTCACCTTCGATGTATGATAAAAAGCACACACATTTGCATCCCACCCAATAAGTGTCTGGGCCAACAATGAAATGCTTACTGAAAAAAAGCAGCTTATATGTCTATTCTGTACTACTAAAACATGATTGAAAACACAAACACACAACACTTTCTTTGCTTTCTGGCCAATGTCAATTGAACAATAGCTGCACAGATCCTGAAAAATGGAGCTGCTAGAGACCAGCAGCATTTGTTACATCATCCTGCCTAATGCAAATATCTCTGTTTTCCGGACTGTCGTATTGTCCGCTTCGTTGACATCTACAGCCATATGCTTTTCTTTTACGGACTGACTTATTGCCTTCTTAGATGGCATCGACAGCCATCATTAAGATTAAATTGGTCTTCTCTTCTCCAGCACATTACAAATTAAGCATATAAAATTCTATGTTGGACTATTATTAAAGCAATTTGTAATATTCAAAATTAATTCTTAGAAACAACCTTTACATTTAGGATATTGCATGTAACTATAGATACACAAACAAAACATTACATATACCGGTAATCATCATTCTTGATGACATCCAGACTCCTGCACTCTTTCAACTCTTGCATTTCTTCTTCAGCCATACTATCCTGAAAGTCAGTGATGTGTCTTAGATAGCTACTCTAAGTGTTATACAACTTCCCTTTCTTTCAAAAAGGTTAAATAATAGGTCATTAATTATAAAGGTTCATTTTAGGCAGTCCTCTAGCAGTGGCCCACCAGTGCTGTAGAATTATAATGTAGTGAGTTACACATGTGGGTTTTATGATGCGTGTTAGTACCCACTAGGGACCATCTCTTCAACCGAAACATTGAATTTCAGGCCTATGAACTGTGCATACATTTTTAAGCGTTAAACTATGTGTGTCTGTTTCATTCATGTGGGATGTAAGTGTAGGATACATATTGAGGCCTTTATTATGATACCACAAATTTACATTTCTTTATGTAAGTACAGATTTACACAAATAAGGACAAGAGCTGACAAACATTGTCTTCTTCTAGTCTTCAAAATATATCATTCACATTGTGGTGCAGTTGGTTTCGCAGCTTGAGGACTGTCTGTTTTATAAATGTTTCGTAGCATTACCTAATGTTATGTTTACTATTCAGTTTTGCTATGAGGAGTTTGGTCATAGAGCTAGCAAGAATAGGTCTACACCAAGAACTGACATATGTTGGATGATCACAGTCCACATTAATTACATTAACCTGTATCTTTACTTCAAATACAGTAAAAAGTTTAGCTGTTAGAGCGTTTTGCTTCACTCTCTGCTTTCACACAGCACGTGGCCTGTGTTCTGAAACGCTGTGTTACAGTAACACAATAGCACTTTAAGTTGAGGAGCCCCACCGGCCAACACATTCAATGTTCAATTTCTGACAGCATGATGACAGATAATAACCGTGCACTGGCCGATAGCAGTTATCTTCTGAATGCATTTTTCACCATGCCCGATAATGATTCCATGATAGTTAATTGGCTTCTCAACTGTTTTGGGGCCACACAGTGAGATATCAGTCTGATTGCATAATATTAGCTGTCATACAGAGTGTCTGGTTATTTTAAATGCCAAGCATGAAAAGATGGGATGTGGGGGAATACACCCAGATTTAGGCATTGGCCGAAGAGAGGGGGCAATGAAAGAGGCCTCTAATACATTCCAGTATTCGGGACATATCCCTGCTCAGTCTTGGGTTATAGTGAACTTTCCAAAGTTCCAGACTTTGCAAAATAATTTAGTGGAATGCCCTATAATGCATGTCATATACTTCATCTGGTAGGCATGGCAAATTCTTTTCAAGACCACTTGTGGTGCCGCTTGTTTCCAATCTGTTGCTAATTGGCAGTTAATGTAATGTGTGTAATCAGTTTATTTTGGTGTTGCGAGGCTGTGGGTAATGGGGCCACTAGTAGAAAGTGTTTTTGGAGAGAATGGAACATCTACTTGCAGGATGGTATGGGCAAAATTCCAGGAGATACCAAAAGGCCTGCAATCCAACCATATGTGGAGGAAGTTACCAGATTTCATACATCCCCCTCCAACATAGGGACTATAATACCACTAGTGGGACCATAATACCACTTGCATAGAAGCTTATATGTGGTTTCCTTTATTTTGACACATACAGAACTCCAACCTGTTTTGTCCCTGATCTGCAGCTACTCCTCTTTGATCAGTGCTTCCGCCTGATGCCACCTGCCAGCCATTGACCAAGGGACTCCATAGTCCGCCCCAAAAGGAAATCAAGATTAATGCTAAGTTTTTGAGGCATAAGCTTTGCCAAATATTTTACAAATAAAAGGCTAATATGTTACGTATAAAAACATGATATTATACACTCAGATATACTTCCTCAAAACGTACTTCTTGGTAAGCAGCACTGTCTTCCCAAAAATCAATACCATATCTTTCATATTGATAAACATTAATATACATCAAGAGAAGCCCTGTAGACCAGAAGAAATCCATATTTTTTCTGAATATTTTATTGAAAAACTGCATATGTAGCATTTATGACTCATCATTTGAAAAAAGATCAGTATGCAACATCTGTTACTAATATGGTATTGATGAGCTCCCCGCTTTCTATGTAGCTGTGGTCACCATGTGGTTCAAGGCTAGGACTGACACATTGGCCACATGATTCAAGTACTAAAATTGTGCATTTCTACATGTTGCTCATTTGGACTGACACATTGCACAGTAATATACAGTACAGTAATATACTGTACACTTATAGTAAACAATGAGACCACCACTGCAACAGAGACTGCTTGCTTGAGTGGTCTTATTCAATCTCAGTAGTAACAGTGTGGAGGAGTCTTAATCTGTAAAGTTCATGGGGCTGGCATGTGGGTAGATGAGGTCTGATAGCATATGGGGAGGTCTGAAGGGCACGTGAAGGGCATTTGGGGTGGTCTGTGGGGCTTGTTGAGAAATCTGAGGGCATGTAAAGGGCACGTGGGGAGCTCTGATGGCATGTAAGGGACATGTGTGAAGGTCTGGAGGGCATGTGGGAGGTCTGATGGGCATGTAATGAGCTTTTAACACTATCATTTGCAGGATGTGTAGATTACAGGGAACAATGACAACTATTTAGAAGAAAACAAATGTGTCCTTGGGCAAAATAATGAGGAGGATGAGGACAGATTTTTTGGGGGGGAGGGGTGGGGGGGCTAACTGTTTCATTTGTACTGAGCGACACAATTTCTGATGGCAGTTCTGCTACCCACACTATTACACCCACACAACTATCCCAATCTCCACTCTGGGCCACACTTGTTCCTTCCAATTAGCTCTCTCTTATTAGCAGGACCCTCCCTAACCTTTTATTTTCTCTATTTATTTTGTCTACCTTGTGTGCCCATGTATTATGTGTACCCCATTTTGCCCACTCTATGGCACTGTGGCACTTTACAAATCAATGAGAATAATAAACATCTGCATTCTAATTTTCAACTGAATTCTTTTACTGAACTCTAAATTTTAAGGGTTATGTACAAAGCTGCAAAAAGTTGGGTCCACAGTGCAAATTCTGTCATTTGATATTATGCGCTTAATTTGTACTAGAAAGTACAGAGATTATCATGTCTGTGGTGTGCAAGTTTTTGTGTTGGACAAATTGTGATGTTTGCTCCTGAATATGCGCTAGCCACAAGAATTATGCTAGATTGCACCTAAATGAAAATCAAGGTTCCCTTAAGGGATAGAGCCTATTGCAGATTTTTTTCTTTACAGGAATAAAAAGGCATTTCAGGCACTTGCCCAACCATGAACACCCCACCCGTAATGCATGCAGCTAGGGGTGTGTTACTGGTTTAATAAAGTGACCCTTTTTTTTTTCAAAGGGGTGTCTTTTGTACCATGAGGTTCAAATTATACTTGAATGCCAAATTCAAGAAACAAACCTAGCATGGCAATTAAACCAATGAAAACATGAAATGACTAAATGTGTGGTTAGTAATTGGCCATTATAGAGAGACAATATGATGAGTACTATAGAGAGACTAATGAGGAGTTTGTACCACAGTGATGTTTGCCCCGTCTCTATTTATATTGAAACAAATTTATCTTATCAAACAGTGTACTAATGTTGCACCCTACTTAGACAACAATGCTTGCACCCGACTTAGACAACAATGCATGAATTTCTTATTTCTGCTTCCACTGTCAAATTAATAGTTACTGAAAGGAAAGAGAACTAGATTGTTATTTTATGTTGCAAAAACCTCAGGAGTTTTTTGTTTCTTTAACATAAATATAATTTTAATTTTACCTCCACACATAATATTTGCCAAGTTCATGAAACACCTTCCAGAGATATGTGTATTTTAATAGTACATATAATGCACTATTTTATTGCTCCTGATTACCCAAGGGACCTCAATTATTATGATTTTTGCTCATGACATAAAGTGTTTAAATAGCTGGAATTATGCTGATGGGTTGAACCTAAAAACATAATAATTCTTACACCATGAAATAGGCTTTCTTAAAAGTACTGCAAACTGGAAAGCACTGAAAAATCCTACAGTACATTTCTGTTTTTCTCTCCGTCATGACATATTCCGAAAATCACTTATTTCCCGTTGTCTGTGATTTATTTGGTCAGACGGCAATTTTTTTCACCTATGCAATTTTAGGAGTATAAAATAACACACAGTATATTTACTCTTGTCTCTTTGAATCTACTAAATGCATAAAATGAGTTCTGCATCATTAAATATTGCGCAAGAATATAATTTTAAGAGTGGAAATATTGTACAGAACACATATCTATGGCTGCAACATAGAGGAACATTTATTCATAGTTTAGAATCAAGTGATCAACTACTAGAAAATACTTTTTATTGCACTCTTTTGTATAATTAATTATCTGTAATGATCTTTTCACATTTTAAGATATAAGATACAATTAAACACTGGCTATACATTTACAAAACGAAATGCCATATAAAAGCAATAATAATATTTTACTAACAGCTGATGCTATTCCTGTACATGTTTATGTGCAGAGAGGGTCGGGACTTTACCTGAGTCATGGGAGTATAGGTTACCACTGGCTGGCTGCAGGGTTGGGCCTTTGACCGATAGTTTACCTGCCTGACCAGTAATGTTCTGTGGCAGTGGTATCTGGCAGAGCCAACAATGTGTAGCTATTGAAATGCTGGGGTGCTGGGGGAGAAGAAACATTACTGTCCAGGTGTGCACTAAGGACGTACTGACAGACTGAACCAGCCACTTTACTGCAGCGGTGTAGATCTGCAGCAGATGCCCCTCCCTTCTACGCTATATATCCTTTGCTCCTCCTTCATGGGACAGACAGCGACCTAGTGCAGAAAATAAGAGAGGCAGAAAGAAGAGTGTGCTCTGAATTTTACAGATTCAGATGATAGAAGGTGGTAAGTGTGAGGGTAGGTTCCTACTGTAAAGGATGGAGACTGGGTATTAAGTTAATGGTGGGGGTGGTTGACAATCATAGGGAATATTAATTTATTGGTGGGGCAATTTATATGATGGTGGGGACCATTTAACAGTTGAGTATAGCAATAACTATTAATTTAAGGTGGTGTGATAGCATTATTTAATTACTGCTATGGTGGTTTGTGGAGTATTAATTTAATGTGGGGCTGACGTTAGGGAGGAGAGGGGCAATTTATTAATTGTGAATACCAATATTTTAACATTGGGGCAATTTGGAGGAAAATCAGTGTAGTTATTAAAATGGTCTCGTTGTCTGTGCCGTGGCGCAACCTGGGGTGGAGAAAGAGAGGGGGGGAGGGGTATGGCGAGAACACAGATACAGAATAGATACCAACAATATACGTAGATGCTAATGGGTAAGCGGTGGATTATAGTTCGATTTGCTGATGTGGGTCTATAGCTCTTTTGCCCTGTTTAAAGCTCTAATGCGGTGTATATTGTGGTGGTAGTGGTACCTTCTGTATGTGGGATGTGTCTATAGCTCTGGTGATGGTGGTGGGCAGGGGTGTCTTTAGCTCTTAGCTGTTTTCAGTGTTTATAGGAACCCTTACATACCCCGTGAAAGACCCCCTGCATAACTCAATCCACTCCTGGAAGCTCTGGACACCGCTGCAACATCACCAGCCCAACTTTCAAAAAACCAAGGTGAAAGCAGAAGCATACGAGAGACCCACTCCCCAGTGGAACGCACTCTGCGCTCCACCAATAACGGAAGTCCGGTGGCCGCCACACGCATGCGCACTGGGAGACATCAGGAGAACCCGCTTGGCCACAGCTACACAGACCGCTCGGTACTCGCTACAAGTAACTCCAACTACAGCGTCTACCCACAGGTCAGCCAGGACGGCTGACAACCATTATACCCAACTGCTCTTATAAGAGCTATCTATAGCAAAAGGACCACCCAATAACCACCCTCACATCCACATATATATACACAAATTATTGCCATAAGAACACATAGCCACAAGCACCTCCTACACAGATAGCTATATACAACATATAAGAGCTATAAACAGCCTTAGTTAACAGCAGCATCCACAGTTTCCACAGAACATCACCACTGGAGGCAGTCCCCCACCACCACTGCCCTCCTTTTAGAGCTATAAACACTGAAAACAGCTAAGAGCTAAAGACACCCCTGCCCACCACCATCACCAGAGCTATAGACACATCCCACATACAGAAGGTACCACTACCACCACAATATAAACCGCATTAGAGCTTTAAACAGGTCAAAAGAGCTATAGATCCACATCAGCAAATCGAGCTATAATCCACCGCTTACCCATTAGCATCTACGTATAATGTTGGTACCTATTCTGTATCTGTGTTCTCGCCATAACCCTCCACCCCCCTGTATCTGTGTTCTCGCCATACTCCTCCCCCCCCCCCCCCTCTCTTTCTCCACCCGAGGTTGTGCCACGGCACAGACAACGAGACAAACAAAAAGTTCAGGAATTGGAACACCCGAAGATTCCGTAACGGCAGCACCAACCCCTAAGACACTCCCATCAAGCGCAGACGTCCGAGGTAAGCTCCCCAAAAAGAGCCCCTGCCAGTGGAAATACTATTTTTTTTTTTTTAATCTTGGGACTGTTTGGGGAGAAATTGGTGTATTTATTAATTGTGAGTGCCATTAAATTGACATCAGGGCATGTTTGGGAGAAAAATGTCTATCTATTAATTCTGAATGCTATTAATTTAATATTGGTGATAACTGAGGGAAAATAGGTCTAGTTATTAAATGTGAATGCTATTAATTTAATATTGGGCTGGCTTCAGATAGGGAGGCCTAATTATTAAAAGTAGGTGCAATTGATTTAATGTCGGGGCTGGATGGAGGGAGGGAGACCTAAATGTTTCACCGACTGCTAGACTTTCCATATTTTATGTACCTGCAACTTTTTTCAAACAGGTTCCAACATTCCAGGATGCTGACAAGCAGCAACTGAGCTCAAGAGACCAGCAGCCGCAGGAGAAGAGAGGAGCACAGTTTGATTGATTCTGGTGGGGCAATCCCAATTTTGTGTTACCATCCTGCTCAGTCAGGTCACTGTCCCGACTGCAAGTTGGAAGGTATGTCCTGCTTCACACTTGGTCATTAAGGGCATGCTGCGTGAGCTACAGGTAGATGCAAGCAGCTCCCTCTTATTAAGCAGTACATGTGAAGCAGGACATACCTCCCAACTATACTTGCAGTCAGAACAGAGTCCTGTCTGAGAGGAACAGTCACACAAAATTTGGACTGCCCCACCAGAATCAGGATAGTCAGCTACCATTGTCTGTGTATTTGAAGGGAATGGGAAGCGTTGGAGAGCAGCCTAACACTATCTCAAATGATAGCCATGCCCTTTGCATACACTCTGGCTGCACTGCGTGGAAACCTCCCTTTAGAAAACCTGTGTTTGCCTTTGCTGTCCCCTTCTAATCCCACCACCACCACCTCACCTGGGAACCCTGGAAAGTAAAAAGAGCCTCTAAATAGGACGTTATACTAAGAAGATACAATGACTCATCTCTTAGGTGATATGCTCAAGTATGCCTCTATCTCGCAGCTTCTATATCCTGTTCTTGATAATCTCTCCCTGCAAAGTTGTCAGCAACACTGTTAAACTCTATAGGTACAGAAGCAGCAGCAGCAAGAAGGCTGATATGCCGGATCCAATGGCTGATAATGGCTACAAACCTTACATTGTTCCCAATAAAAGACACCAAAATAATTCTTCAGCTTTTGTCAAAGTAAAGTGGCCATTATTTGTAATCAAGACTCACATTAATCACTCATGATCTACAGTACACATATCTATTAACAGTACCATGTTCACAAGCAAAAAGCCAAAACCTGTGCAAGGAGGTCGTTCACTTTTTCTTACAACAAACCAAGGAGCCACAACCAATTTACTTTTGTGGTATTGTAAGTCTAATGATCCTGTTAAATGGCTAGGCACAATGTTCTGGCATATTGATGCTGCTAGTTTTAAATATATTAGCTATTGTATGTTTAGACTGATTTGCAACAACATGGATCACTTCTGAAAAAAATACATTATGCATAAAGTATAGTGATTTTGCACTTACATTTTTATTGCACAGTTTATACTGTTTGTAGGCTCCAGTACACATGATGGCTGTAGTTCCATGTTGGCCGGGTGGTTTATCTCTGTGCAGATGGAGTGAAGTAGAGCCCTGCCTGGATGCATCAGGGAATAAACTCTGTGATATTGGTAGAGTCTGTGAAAGGGAAGGAAGCCGCTGATTTGTTGAAGGTCCGTCTAGCTGTGACCTGACCGGAGGATACACTTCTTGGTATAAGTTACCCAGATGTGTTGACGATATGCTGGAAAAGCGACTCTGGGCTGCATTCTGCTCATAAGTAGGCTGTCTCCCAGACTGGCGCCGTTGCCTTGGTCTTGGGACGTCTTGACCTGTATCACTTTGTAGTGGTAATATATAAGGAACTTTTCCATATCCATATGATCCAGGACTGATTGAAGTTTGTGTTCTATTTCTAGATTGGAACAAACAATAAAGTAAATTAGCATAGATCCAGAAGTTCATACAATGTTATTTTTACTATCTTTACCATAGTATATATGTTGCTAGATAATGTATACTCACAGTGAGTAACAAACAATAGTTACAATAAATAGTAAAAAGTGTATATAAAAAAAGCTCCAAATATATTTTTAGTGACATGATTGCATAATTGAAAAAGCTTGTAAAATCAAAATAGACCTAAATAATTAAATATTTAAGATATCCACAGAAACAGGAACATGCAGTTAATTTCTAATTTATTTGTACCGAGACGCTCTGGGGCATACAGTAGGAGAAAACAGCAGGATGATTATGAACAATACTGCTATTTGGAGTTCATTCTTAATTTAATTAAATCTTGTCTCATCAATGAAATTGGCCCAGGTTCTAACTCACCTTTATAAAGTATACTAACACTCTCCAAAGGCCTACATACAAAAGGCCAGCTGTGAAGCAGATTCTGATCCCTAAATTTATGTATCTGGCAACTGACATCATTAAATACTTTTAAGACTATTGCAACCATCAGTCAAGTGAATTATCTCTTAAATTGCTACAACAGAGTGAGTCACTTGAACATCTACGGAATACAATTTAAGTCTTCCAAATACACAGCTCCTCGGTAGTCCACAGTTCCCTGGTGTTAAGAAAACAATTTGCCACTATACAATGCCCCCATTTCTAGTATATAGCTTCCTGGTGTTTAGTATACAGCTCCCCAATATACCTCAATCTGGGGTATGGGGGTTGGGCATATCTAGGAATTGGGAGGTAATCTCTGTGCAGCGTATGGCTGACAATTGGTGGCAGTGATTCAATACAACATATGGCAGCCAGTGGGCGGTGTCTTTGCAACATGTGTCTGGAAATAGTGAATATTTCTAATATATTGTTGCAATGTGTGTGTTTTTGTTGCAATATTTGACTGTCAATAAGGATTAAACGAGGAAGAAAAGGGCGGTCGTACGCAGGGGAGGAGAAGGGCGGTCGTACGCAGGGGAGGAGAAGGGCGGTCGTACGCAGGGGAGGAGAAGGGCGGTCGTACGCAGGGGAGGAGAAGGGCGGTCGTACGCAGGGGAGGAGAAGGGCGGTCATACGCAGGGGAGGAGAAGGGCGGTCATACGCAGGGGAGGAGAAGGGCGGTCATACGCAGGGGAGGAGAAGGGCGGTCATACGCAGGGGAGGAGAAGGGCGGTGGTACGCAGGGGAGGAGAAGGGCGGTCGTACGCAGGGGAGGAGAAGGGCGGTCATACGCAGGGGAGGAGAAGGGCGGTGGTACGCAGGGGAGGAGAAGGGCGGTCGTACGCAGGGGAGGAGAAGGGCGGTCGTACGCAGGGGAGGAGAAGGGCGGTCATACGCAGGGGAGGAGAAGGGCGGTCATACGCAGGGGAGGAGAAGGGCGGTCATACGCAGGGGAGGAGAAGGGCGGTCATACGCAGGGGAGGAGAAGGGCGGTGGTACGCAGGGGAGGAGAAGGGCGGTCGTACGCAGGGGAGGAGAAGGGCGGTCATACGCAGGGGAGGAGAAGGGCGGTGGTACGCAGGGGAGGAGAAGGGCGGTCGTACGCAGGGGAGGAGAAGGGCGGTCGTACGCAGGGGAGGAGAAGGGCGGTCGTACGCAGGGGAGGAGAAGGGCGGTCGTACGCAGGGGAGGAGAAGGGCGGTCGTACGCAGGGGAGGAGAAGGGCGGTGGTACGCAGGGGAGGAGAAGGGCGGTCGTACGCAGGGGAGGAGAAGGGCGGTCGTACGCAGGGGAGGAGAAGGGCGGTCATACGCAGGGGAGGAGAAGGGCGGTCATACGCAGGGGAGGAGAAGGGCGGTCATACGCAGGGGAGGAGAAGGGCAGTCGTACGCAGGGGAGGAGAAGGGCGGTCATATGCAGGGGAGGAGAAGGGCGGTCATACGCAGGGGAGGAGAAGGGCGGTGGTACGCAGGGGAGGAGAAGGGCGGTCGTACGCAGGGGAGGAGAAGGGCGGTGGTACGCAGGGGAGGAGAAGGGCGGTGGTACGCAGGGGAGGAGAAGGGCGGTCGTACGCAGGGGAGGAGAAGGGCGGTCGTACGCAGGGGAGGAGAAGGGCGGTCGTACGCAGGGGAGGAGAAGGGCGGTCGTACGCAGGGGAGGAGAAGGGCGGTCGTACGCAGGGGAGGAGAAGGGCGGTCGTACGCAGGGGAGGAGAAGGGCGGTCATACGCAGGGGAGGAGAAGGGCGGTCATACGCAGGGGAGGAGAAGGGCGGTCATACGCAGGGGAGGAGAAGGGCGGTCATACGCAGGGGAGGAGAAGGGCGGTCATACGCAGGGGAGGAGAAGGGCGGTCGTACGCAGGGGAGGAGAAGGGCGGTCGTACGCAGGGGAGGAGAAGGGCGGTGGTACGCAGGGGAGGAGAAGGGCGGTCGTACGCAGGGGAGGAGAAGGGCGGTCGTACGCAGGGGAGGAGAAGGGCGGTGGTACGCAGGGGAGGAGAAGGGCGGTCGTACGCAGGGGAGGAGAAGGGCGGTCGTACGCAGGGGAGGAGAAGGGCGGTCGTACGCAGGGGAGGAGAAGGGCGGTCGTACGCAGGGGAGGAGAAGGGCGGTCATACGCAGGGGAGGAGAAGGGCGGTCATACGCAGGGGAGGAGAAGGGCGGTCATACGCAGGGGAGGAGAAGGGCGGTGGTACGCAGGGGAGGAGAAGGGCGGTCGTACGCAGGGGAGGAGAAGGGCGGTCGTACGCAGGGGAGGAGAAGGGCGGTGGTACGCAGGGGAGGAGAAGGGCGGTCGTACGCAGGGGAGGAGAAGGGCGGTCGTACGCAGGGGAGGAGAAGGGCGGTCGTACGCAGGGGAGGAGAAGGGCGGTCGTACGCAGGGGAGGAGAAGGGCGGTCGTACGCAGGGGAGGAGAAGGGCGGTCGTACGCAGGGGAGGAGAAGGGCGGTCATACGCAGGGGAGGAGAAGGGCGGTCATACGCAGGGGAGGAGAAGGGCGGTCATACGCAGGGGAGGAGAAGGGCGGTCATACGCAGGGGAGGAGAAGGGCGGTCATACGCAGGGGAGGAGAAGGGCGGTCGTACGCAGGGGAGGAGAAGGGCGGTCGTACGCAGGGGAGGAGAAGGGCGGTGGTACGCAGGGGAGGAGAAGGGCGGTCGTACGCAGGGGAGGAGAAGGGCGGTCATATGCAGGGGAGGAGAAGGGTGGTCACTTGCAAAAGTGGATATTGGTAGTTATTTAGAGTGGAGATGAATGGTGGTCATTTGCAGAAGAGGAAAATGGTGGCCACTCGCAGAGGAGTAGAACGGCGGTCATAGTAAGGTATGAAAGCTTTGAAAGCATATTTTGAAATAAATAAATAAAATTAAACCACACCACTATTTTTCACAGCCTTATCTACATAAATATGCTGTAGTTGCATTCACTCTGCATGACCCATGCTTGGCTCATAATAAATGGTGCTGATATTTTTTCTTACTAGAAAAATTTTATACAAATATTTAAAAGAAGACAACATTATTCAGCATACAGCTTTTTGCATCTAAATTTCATTCTGAAACATCTACTACCATGATCTTGCTTTATCAGAACATTACATTTACATTCAATTATGTTCAAAGCAAGTACTAATATAAAGTAGACAATATTTACATGTAATGTACAGTCAAATCAAGGTAATGGACAACAATCAACATTTAATAACACTATTTAGCAGTACAATCTTTATTAATACAGCCAGTGGTCAAAGTGGACATTTAGAAGTGGTGATAAAGAAAATGTATTGTAAGTGTATGGAATTTGATAGTTTTACAATGAAGGCAGCAGGAGAAGTGGCGTATAGTATACCACCATGTACACCCCCACTTCCACCACTGATTACAGCTGTATACAGTACACTACCTAGGAGGCTTCTAAATGATAGAAGAAATGTGAAGATTATGTGGTTTTCTATAATTAGATATATCAATTTAACCACATATTTTAAATAACTCAAAATAATGAATAAATAGCTAGACAACTGTATAAAGTGGCCGTTGGCAGAATCGGACATGTCTGCTAAGAGGTCTCTTATAAAAGTGAGACGTATATGCATGCACAGTATGTTGCATGTATACTGCATGTACAGTAAATGCCTTTTACAGTTATGCTCCTTGCCGTATAGGAGCAGCTAAACTCACATTCCTATGGCTATATAAACTTGGGACACTTGAAAAACCCATAAACCCTTATATGAATGGAATATGTAGTATGTGTCATACCAAAATAACCACTAATACATACATATCAAATTTCCCCAAAAAATTGTGTTACTTATTTAGACAAATATTATTATTACAACAACACACTAGATAGATGGGTTGAGACTTGCATAGTTGCAATAAGATAACCAACATACTTCGTTATTTGATTTTCAGTTATAAGTCAAATATGGAAGCAAGGACGGATCAGCCGCTTGCTTGACTTCTGCCAACTGCTTGTTATTTTAAAATTCTACTGAGGCCCTCACTCTTTCCGAGTGGGGCTGTATGGGACCTAGGCACCTGATTTGGGTGGTCCAGAAGTGTCTGGCTTGCCTTGGCTTACAGGGGGCTTTACTTCCTGTTAGCTGGTCCCCACCAATGTGAAGCTGTGAATCGATTTAAATGATCACTATATATTTATCTAGAAATAATGTATTAATATAATTATTAAAAAAAACAATAAAAAAGAGGATCCAATATAGCTTCAGCAACTTCAAAAAGTCCTTATGGCAACTACATGCTCAGTCCTAATCAGTGTCTACAGCAAGAGGATCCTCCAGTATAAGAACATTCTTACGTGTTATTTAATTCTAAGTTGCTATACAATGAAAACGCATAAGGATAATTTTATAGCTTTGACTACCAATCATCTTTATAACATTTATAAACTAAAACTTGACATTGTATACAAATCAGTTATCATGGAATGTATAAGACTATATAAAGACTTTTATGAAGTTGTATTTGTATACTACACATTTATGGGACGTTTAAGAATCATTGTTCCCTTTAGAATTGTTGGCTTTTCTACACACATAAAATTGAGAATTCTCTTCTTGTTTTTAAGTTGTTAGAATAAATTACATTTATAAGAGTATCCATCAGTATTACTTTCTATGACATTAGGTTAGAGAGTAAAACAAACAAGCGGGTGAGGCACAGAGAAAGGCAGTGGGGAGGGAGAGAGGGGTTATCTAGGATGAAGGTAGGGGCATATGGGGAGAGTGGGCAGAGAAAAGAAACAGATGATAGAAAGGAGAAGAGACACATAGAAGACATAAGGAATGAAGAAACAAAGGGTAGACATTAGGGAAAGCTGAAAAGACACAAGAGATATGAGGAAAAATACACAAAGCAGACATGACAGAGAAATGTAGGAACATGGGAGACATGAGAGAGAGGTGGACATAGGGCAGATATCCTTGTATCATTTAGTATGTTTTATATTACACTATATAGTCTTATAAAGAATCTAAATTAATCTTACACTATCAGGATCCCTAAAGCTTATCGGACCTAGACACTACCCAGCCATTCAGTGAAAATTTTCATAAAAGCCCTTCCCCCCCCCCCCACAAATACTATTTAATGCACCAGAAGTGTAACAAATACAGGTATGAAAGAAACACCTAATCTGTAAATACTGGTGAGTTTCCCAAGATCCAAGAACTATGGAAAATCCCTGCTCTAGAAAGTTCATTCAGAAGTAGGCTGCTCCCTTTAGACCATACAGAAGACATATGTTGTGAAATGCCTGGGGAAAAACTGGATAACAGGGGATAGAGGGGGAGATAAATTGGCAATTTTGCTACATTAAACCCAAATAGCTAGGAAGAGGCGGAGTATATGGAGAGCACGTGTGGAACGGTGTCTCTGGGCCAAGGGTAGACAGAGAACAGAATATGCAGGAAAACTGCGTGTCACTGCTAACTCTGTGCACCTAAACTCAGACCAGATAAACTGCATCACTTGTTTTCTAAAGAAGAAATGATTAAAGGGGAAAAGCCAATTTAAGGGAAATTAAGCTCAAAGAGCTTCTTTCAGTTAGGTGGGGATAAAAAAAAATCTTAGAATTCTGTTTCAGTTGTATTTAATTTAAAGATGGATGTGGTTGAGAATCTGTTCAATCTCCACAAATAGTTTTAGCAGAAAAATAATAGGATTTATTATAAAGAGGAGTATATTGTCTGCGTAAAGTGCCACTTTGTGATTACCAGATGTCATCTCTATACTGGCGGTATATGGATTAGATCTGAAGTTGGTGGCAAGGGGCTCAATAGTCAGAGCGAAAAGAAGGGGGTTAATGGACATCCTTGTCTGGTACCGTTACTAACTGGGCAAGGGGAGGAAGTGCACCCACTCACCAGGACTGAGTGGGTATAGAGTGAATACTCCTATGAGGAACTTGTCCCGGAAACCATAGGAGATGTGGGCTCTTATCATGAAGGGCGTACCAATGCTTTTTAATTCCCAATTTGCCAAATTTGTAATATATATATATATATATATATATATATATATATATATATATTTCACTTTGGTGCACCTTGATGTGTATATAGCTTCCCATCCATCTAAACTTACCATAAAAAAAAAATCAGATTGCTTGTTCTCTGGAAAAATTTGGCCCTCTACTTCACATTAAGGGCAAGTTTGCCCAGTCAACACCTATTTAGTCAACGCCTATTTAGTCAGCACACGGTAGAAGCCAGAGAAGGCAAAATAACATCAAAAACACATATACTGGCAAATTCCCCAAAATTAATAACTGAACATAAATCCACCATACAGATTGACAACAATTTCTGAAATGGCCAAAATGACCTTAATGCGCGTTGATGATGCTATTAAATTCAATAGGACTACTTTGGGGCATATTTGTGTGACAGTGAAAGTAAATGAGCGCAGAATGTCCATACTTCAACCGACTTGTCCACAAAAGTGTATAGTTATATTGGACAGTGATTCTGTAGCGCAGCTCATGGTAGGATTTCAGCGTGTGTGGCCAGCTTTACCTCAGTTGTACTATTACAAGTATTGTTAAAGGATACCAGTAAACCTAAAAAGGATTTATATTTAATTTACATGCCACTCTCTAAAAGGTCCACCCAATGCCCACTACATCCTTGGGTGTGCAGGACTTCCGTTTGGACTTGCACAGTTGACCATCTCCAATGCCTGACCCTCTCATATCTATAGACTAGAGAGGACAGCGAGAAGCAAAGAGAGATAAGCAATTGAGGTTTTTACTTGTATGAGTGAGAAGTAACACTGCTGCTCAGCTGAACACAGGGATGGTTGTGAGCGAAGAAACAATGCAGGCCTTCAAAGCCAGAGAGTAAACAGCAGGGAAGACATTCATGAAGGGGTCATTATAATAAAAGTATTTTCCATTTAGGTTTACTGGTCCACTAATTGGAAGCTAGTATGCTGATCTCATCCAAAGTGAGTCTATATACAAGGAAAAAACTGAATGTAAGATAATGCAAATACTCTGCTCCCATTGTCTTTTTAAAACCATGATATATCTATATATTAATAGCATAAGGACTGCCTTTATGAGTGATTTATTTCTAGGATACTGTTGTCTGAGCAGGGCACATATTATACCAACTTAAAGGTCTGGTTCTGGAGATTTGCAAAAAATGATTGGCATTGTAATGGGCTGCATTGTTTCAGAGTCATTTAGCAAAATGACTTCCCGCCAATGCATTACCATTGTCCTCTGGAAAATGTGACAGTTGGCAATACACCTGTGCACCTGCAGGTTGCTCTGGAAACTGTGACAATAGTGAGCTCTCCCTGTGCACCTGCTGGGTGACCTGGGAACTGTAACAGTTATTTGCAGCAACATAGATCAGCCCGTCTTGTGGGGACCATGCCCAGCAATGTAACTGCGATGGAAGAACATATATATATACATATATATATATATATATATATATATATATATATATATATATATTGTAGTGTATAAAGAAATGCTTTAGTTCCTTTAATATAGTGATTGATAATATAATTATTTATTATATTCTGTTGTTAAAATTTCTACATGTAATCTAGTGTATAAAAAAAAGTTATTGAATTCTGTTAATAAAGTAATTTAGTCATCACATTTCACTTTCATTTATGGTGGTTACTATCGGGTTTCTCTAGTAAAAGTATAATAGAATAAATGTGATTAAAAAAATCTACTGTAGTATATATTAGTTGCTAGTAACAGGATTGTTTATTCATTGATTATTTGCATAGCTGAACATCAGTAAATGTGTTTCTAGGTCCAGTCTGCTGTTTTAATGAATAAACCTATTAGTGTTTGTGCCATTTTATATTAGGGTGAGAATCATATCAGCAAAAAAGTAACTATAATTGAATTGGAGTCATACATTTGGATTTGTATACTGCAATAATTCATTACCGAACAATGAGTCCGTCCATTACATATATAATTTATAAGTGTAAACTGTTTTGCAACACAGTTTACATATATTTTTTTGCTGTGAGTGCGGATGTTAATGAGTTAATTTCCTAAGCTAGTTCATTCCTGAACTTCCCACCATATCCAAGATGCCCCTACACTTATTTGGAGATATTTGATGCACTGATTGGCAGCAGCTTACATACAATCAGGATTAGCATTACAGCCAGTGTAAGTCCTACTACTGTAGGTCCCCAGTACGTAAATAAAGAAAACTGCCTATGCTGGGGAGAGGGCACATTGTTAAGTATAGTATATACCCTCTCCACCATAGGTGGAAAACATGCTTTAAAAAATGCTGACAATATAGAGTTATTCCCTTCTAGAATACAGAGCACGTTTAATAAAATGTATTTAATTGTAGTTGACTATCTGATGTATAACATTTTTTATAATTTTTGAATGGTATTTTGCCTTTTGCAGACACAAAGGACAGCAACATGTTAAGTTTCCAGGACTAGATTAAATCTAATTCTTTCACATTCGTAAGTGTGCAGAATTTGCCAAACAGGAAATGCATTTTTTTCCGCTTTCTATTAATTTAAATTGGACTATCGCAAAATAGTCACATTACAGTCCAAGAATGGAGGGCGTTGATGCAATGAATGCGGCTCGAAACACTAGCCAAGGCAGCTGTGCTAGTTCAAACTTACTGCAGATGAGAAGTAAGCATGACCTTTACTATTTCCAAACTGTACAAGAAAACCTACCCTGGAAATGACATGTAAGAAAAAATATACATTTCCTACTTTCATTCTTTAATTTAATTCTCCATATTCTTCTGTTGGACATACCGGTTTGAAAAGATCTTGTTCACTTAAATAACATGTGCTATTCTAATAATTGGGTCCTATATTCTAGGTAACCCTAAGAAGTTCAATGTCCAAACAATGTTCATTCAATACTTATTTACAGGTGACCTGCTCTGGTCTAATTAGGTCTTATAAAGGATTTAATTGGTCCCTAAACAATAAATGGCCTTGGAGCTTTGCCTGTGATGGAGGAAGTCCAACGCAACTTTATTGTACCTCTGACACACAGAACATTGAAAATCCACTCCAATATTTACAGTAATGACTAGGAAACCCTTTAGTAGAAAAGTAAACTGACACTGAAGAGTATTACAACACCCGCTGTAATCTTCTGAAGAGCTGCCAAGTTAACGAAAAGTTGAGTTTTCTTTTCGGTTTCATAGCTGTTTGGGCCCCATAATGAATCACTGCAGGGCTCAGATCTGTGAAGTAAGGTGCTGATTTGCCATGTCAGATCATATCTTATGTCATCCCTCCTGTTGAATTTATACAAGTTCAGCTGTGGCAATGAAAATACTGTGGGACAGTAATGCTTATTTCTGAGGTTTTATTTCTCTCCTCTGCTGTATAAAACACTGGAAGTGTTTCTGGATTTGTCAAAATGAAATAATGTAGGAAAAAAAAAGTGTAGATGAATTTCCCATTGTTCTTATTGCTATGGTAAAACTAAACAAAGACTAAAGGAATCAGATGAGAAAATGTATGTTATTAAATCTAGTTATGTACACACGGGAGTTGAAACTGATTTTGCCTAAATGGATCCAGAACGCAATTTACAATTTGATCCATTTGTTTTCTGGTGTATTCCAAAGTAATTTATTCCGAATTAAAAATCCAGCTAATTGCAAAACAATAGTGCTGGCTGCATTATAACATGCCGTACAGTGAAAGAGACTCATTATTATTATTATTATTATCGTTTATTTGTTAGGCACCACAAGGTTTCCGCAGCGCCGTACACGGCACAAACAGTATACTATACAGGGTAAAACAATACAGAACAATAAACACAAAGTACCAGAACTTCAGAAACTCCAGGCAGGCAAATACTGTAAAGACGGAGCGGAAGAACAGGTGTGGAGACAGGAGGGGAGAGAGGCCCTGCTCATACGAGCTTACATCCTAAGGGAGGGTATACAAAATCAGGCACAAGAGGAGTGAAGCAAAGGGGAGAGAAAAGGAGCCAGGAGAGAATCAGAAGAGGTGGGAGGTTAAGTGGATGGTTGGTCATTAGTGAGTTTTCACTAATATGTCTATATGTTTTATTAAATAATGGTGCCAAGCATCTAAAATTAGGACTAACATTTATTTAAACAGTCAAATAGATTGGAAATCGTTTACTTGAGAATTAGTGTGTATTCCTTATGGCTTCTTTATGTATAATGGACATTGGTCGTACAGACTCCATAACCAATGTCAAATAAAATATTACATTGATAAATAGAAATGCACAGGACTTCCCCTAAGATAAAAACATCTGGTCAATTAGTCCAGTGGAAGGTAATTAGGTTCAGCAGACATTCTGTCAGGAAGCTAATTTAAGATATGCAAATCACAGCCATATCCTACTTAGAGTAGACTTCCTTTCAATAGGTATTGTAAAGACAAAGTAATCACTAGATGTGTGGTGTAAATTAGGGAAAGCTATATGCTAGGGGAACATTGTAGGCAAATGTAAAAGATGAAGGCTACCTATGCAGGAATATAGAAATATCAACTTCAAAGAACATGCTTTTATATTTCAAATTTGGGGAACTCAGTGGGCCAATCTGTACTCAGGGGCAAGAACCGCACAAGGGTTGTGACGTATAGATACCAACTGTACAGGAAAACCGCAGTAGTCACATGTCTTTTATATGATATTTTTTTATATGTCTTTTAAATGATATTTGACATTATTGTACTTCCATCATATTTGATATGTAAATGTGCCGGAGGTTATGCCTGGTGTATTGAAGGGGGGAGTCATGTCCCTGGGATATGTCTGAGAAAGTTAAGCAAGGTCAAAACATTTGGAATATTTTTGAGCAAACCATAGTTGACACCCAGGGGACATTTCCTCCCCCACATTTGCATATACACTGCCCCTCTGAATGCCGTCCCATTTCAGTTTGCTTAAAAAGCCTGTGCATGAAGGGGCAAAGGGATCAGCCCTAGGGGTCTCAATCCAATTGAAGACTTGTCATACATAAGTTTATTCTCTGTAATTTTATCCCATTTTTTTTCATAACTGTTATGGATTATTTTTACATCAATTGTTATCTATATTTGTTTTTATATCTAAATGCACTGTACCTTTGTATATTGAATCTCAAAATGAATAAGTTTTGTCCTTGATACTCTAACGAATTCATTAGCCGTTATGAAGAGTACTACTTGACCATGTTAACCATTTGTATGCTGATGTGTGAATTGTTAATGCATTTGAGTAACAAGCCTAGTGTGCGCCAGCGTGTAAATTTGTGTAACAGAGTCTGGATGTGTTAAGTATAAACCCTTTGATTGCTGTTATGTGCATTGCTAACCTGTGTGTAAGAAGGATCATAGTGTACTAGTGTGGGACAGTTTATTGGGGTCCTATTGCCCATATTCAATAGGTGGTGGCAGAGCTTAAGTATGTGTGGGTGTATTGGCGCTGTTTAGGGGCAATTCAGCAGATCTATAACCTGTGTGATAGGTGAGAGAAAGAATGAGCGCTAGAATCGTGTGTAACCTCATACAGTAAACACCCAAAGTCATGGACACTGGGAGCACGTTCCTGACAACTATCATACAACATACTTGCCTAATTTTCATACCTGGCTTCTAGGAGATGCCGTGGCAAGATATGAAGAGGTGGGCAGCTCTGCTATACAGTGACCATAGAGGTAGGAACAGTTAACAAGTCTGGGATATTACTAGCTTTTCTGTGACCTTGTAACTATAATGACCTCTTTCGGGGCCTTGCTACTTACAACTTGAAATTTGTTCTTCAGGTGGTGTTCACAATATAACCACCACAGTGTACATAGAGAATGCAGCACTGATCTACACTAATTTTCATCATAATATGGGGGTAGGAGACTCTCTACCTAAAACTTCTGGTCACTTTCTAATGGCAAAGGGGAGTCCTGTAGATTCTCTTCTATCATCATTTAGCGGTGGGCAGTGCTAGTATTCATACATTTTTTTCTCTCTATTTTTTAATCTTCTCCCTTTGGATTACAAAGAATAAAGAAAGGTTAAGTGATAAATGAATGTTTGGGAATTGTTTTTTAAATTAAACTTTGTAGAGAACAGGGAGGAATTACAATTGTAAGGATTAACAAATAACATAACTGTGGGGATAAAAGCTTAATCATATTTGCATTGTAAATACTGTGTATCAAATGAATCCATTTATAATTTGTGTTTCTCTGTAAGTTAAATGCAGATGACTTCAAAGCAGAGCCCTGCTCTTCAAGGGCTAATGATCTAATTCCATGTGTAAATGTGAGGTCAGAAATATTGTGTCCTGTGTTTCTAGATAACTTTGTCACCTGTAGAGGGAACTGAGCAGCTTCAAAAGGACCCTTGGAATGAGCTATACCCTGGCATAGGAGTATTTTTTGTACACCTAAAGAGAACCATTCAGCATGTGGTGTTACCCAAGACTACCTGATGGCATGCTATGTTTTATATAGGCAAATAAAATTCCATTTCCAAAATACAACTTACAATAAATATAATTAGTGATCAACGACACATTCAAAAATAGTATGATGAAGTGCAGCCCATATGTCAAATAAAGCTGTCTATCAAGCAGAGAACAAGAGGAAATTAGTATCAGCTCAATTAATACCTGAACCTGTGCCTGTTTGGTATCAATAAATTGGCAAATTTGTATTTGATTTATTAATAATAAAATTAGGTCTGTGTGACACTCCCTAGGAAAGTTATGCTACATTTTACTATTGGATATTAAACAGATACATAAATTGTGCTTGTAAAACTGTGTCACAGGCCCCCCTGGAGACCACGTCCCAGTTGGAGTGGGAAGATTGAAAAGTGTCTTTAAAAAGATAATGCCACTTAAAAGCAATTGTCAGACTTTTGGGAAATCAATCCACATTGATAAGCTGTCCATCTTCCAAGCTATTTTCCCTTGGAGCAGATTATACAACTCGCATGTACGTTTACACTGTGAAACTTTGTCCTTTTATTTTTAAATCTGTTTTGTCGTAAATGTTGTCACCTTTTATTAATTGCTTTTATGACCTGTAAGCATTATACAAAAAAAGTACATTAAATCTAAAAATGTAATAAGTGCTGTTCTTATTGCTCTAAACAAATTCACTCTTTAGAAGAGGTTGAGTGCTTGTCTGTGTTAACCTTTTAAATATCAGTGTGGGAAGTGTTAACTATTTTCGCTATAAGAGCACAGAATGTGCACAATTGGGTAATTAAGTCACATGCGTTTAACGGGCCTTACACGTCAATGGTGGCAGAACCAAAGTGTATGAGAGGTGTGGAATTGGGTACTTGTGTTGGGAAAGGGACCAGTTACATCTGTAGTCTAAGAAATAGGTGAGAGCGAGATTGAACCTGGAATCCTGTGTTCCCTTACAATAAGCTTCCAAGTCACGAGTACGCAGAGTATGGTTTGTGACAGGTAAAGGCAATCAGGAGCAGTTTTCCTGACAAAATAGAGGTGATATATTATTTGTTTGAATATATGATAAGATATTAAATCAAGGAGGTGGCAGAGGCAGCTATCCCTGACAAACTCTATTTGTGTCTGTTCGTTTGTTTTTCTTTTAGTATAATGGACAAAAATTTTTGGGACCTCGATCAATTATACTGGGACAACTGGTAAAGGTGCCATTCATTTCAATAGGCCATTCATTTGAATGGGGTTTTAATATATAGCACACACACACACACACACACACACACACACACACACACACACACTCTCTGGAGTCCCCACTTAAATTAATGAATCACTGAAACAAATGGGGAAAGTTACATCTCGCTTTATAAGCTTGCATTCTCAATGCATTTGAAATGCAACATGACATGACAAACAACAAGCCAAGAGCAGCATATCAAACGCGTATAGAACGCATGTACAAATGTATAGTATTCATATCACTTTTCACTTACAGATTTCACTTGTGCTTTTTGACACATATTCAACACCAGTAGGTAAGGGGCCTTATATACATTGCACTGCCACCACATTATGAACCTGTTAACATCAGCAGTAGATTTATGTTGAATGCTGGGAACTTGCCAGATTTTACTGTGAAACTCTGATATTTTAAAGCCATTAGTGGGGCACTGGGATATAGTCTTTGATCTCTGGTCTTACTGCTTTGTATTTAAAGTTTTGCTGTCACTACAGCTGTCATATGAAGAGTGGGAGAAAAAGCAATACTTAGGTCTTTTATATCATACAGTTATACAAGACTCAGCCATGTGCTCTATATCTCCCTTCAGACACCTCCTTCCTCCCACGGTACTCCATGTAGGAGATAATAGCTCCAGAAACTGCAGAAAAGTACATTCATATTGACTTCTTTGCTTAAGGAAACAGTTGTAAGGTAAATTAGAAGTTACATATGAACATATTAGGGAAAAGTCTTGGTATACATAATTTCAGCAACCTACTATCCCGAGCTTCTAGTAAGCATTACAACACTGTGTGATCAGTCTATGGGTCAAGTAAATTAATTACTATTTGGAAAGGGACACATATATTGTTAATGAAAATTATAGTTGTGGTAATAGTTGTAAACAACATCTGAGTGTTCTGCCAAATTGACACCTGTCCCATAGACCTACATAAATATGTACAGTGATACTATCCCACTTTTAGTGTACTACAATTGCCACAAATACTACATCACACAGAACACTTGCTGTTACTCTTCTAACCTATCTTTAGACAGTTCCAAGGAATGATGGGATTAGACATGTTTTCCCATAGTTGTGAATTACCTGTCCTGGAATGTCAGGGAAACAACCAAATTGAAACCTCCCATATTCCCTAATAAATAGGCAATTCTCCTGCAGAGCATTAACCTGACGCATGATGGGCAGAGATATGATGCACATCTCATAATCAAACCCTACCCACCTCAGTAACCACAGCATGGCAAGGGCACGATTATGCAAACTGAATCATCATGCCCCTGTCACTCAGTGATTACTGAGATGAGCTGTGCTTGATGACATGACTATACAGTGAATCGTGTCACCAAGTCACACCCACTTCTTCCTTTTACTAAATCACCTCCACATCTCCCAGAAACTAGACTATATGCTTATTCCAAGCTGCATTTATGGTGGCTAGAAATTATGGTCTCATTCTTACAAGTGCAGACAAACATGAGGAGTAATGCTATCATTGTTATTAGCAGTTCTTGGCACAGTCACTGCTACCCACATTCAACAGAATGCTGTGCGGAATGTGGTGCTTCCTCATCTGGGAACACTGGTGATCGCATGATCATAGGTCAGCTGCAGTTAGTAAAAACAACCATTTGCTTTAAACAACAAATTGACCATATTTGTAATGTCCTCCAAGACTTACACATTTTAGGACTCATTTCTGAAGGTCTAAAAAGGCCACCAAATGAAAGTCCTGTTCTGTCACAAAGAAAACTATATAAAATTTACTCAGGTAATCACTAACAAATAAAAATCTTTTTTGATGTAACCATTGCTTCAAACTTGCACACTTTAGCGGAATGTCCAGGAGACTCTCGAATTCCAAGTAGGTCTCTCGGACTTCTGGGCAAGCAGGCTATTCTCCTGCATCATGCCCACTTTCTAGTTAAGTGGGCAGGTTGGGAGCCACCATGACACAATTAGTGGGGAATCTCATTATTTTGGCCAAGTCCCCATAGCAAAATTACACTTTTGTATCATTGCAACATGGAGCAGGGTCAAAATAATGCTATTTGCCGTGCCCTGCCACCCCTCTGTCCTCACACTCCATCTGCCCTCTGGGATCTCCGGGAGGTCAATTATGAAAAGTTGGTAAGTATATATTGTATATTAAAAATGCTACAATTGTTCTGGTCACACAACTATAAAATAAACCCAATCATAAAGGTATACCTCAAAACATTGTCTTGGTGCAAATTGGGATAATATGAGAACTCAAATAGAGTGCATGGTCACGACATGAGGGGGCATGCACACGTCACCTTGCGTGTGTCCAGCTCTTCTAAAGCATTAGGCTGATTCAAAACTCCCTCCTCTCCTCTAAAAGACCAATAAATTGCCATGCCCAAAGCAATACTTTAGAGGTAACTTTGCTTTTCTCAAATATGAACCCCCAAAACAACCAACAATACAAGTACTAAGATAGACCATATGATTTATACCATTTATCAGTAAACTGATACGGTTCATGTACTGATTAGAAATGGTTAATAACTAATTTTAATTATGTTTAACTATGTTTACATGTTGTAATGAATTTGAGTTTTAATCATTTTACATGGGTAGAAAGATTGATCGATCTTACAAATGAAGACTCTCCTGTGAAAATCTGATCTACTGAGGAATATGAGATTGCAGATAGAATGTTAAGGGCATATTCAATTAGGTTTCCAGTCCGCGGTAACGCGCGTTACTGCAGAAAGTGCACAGTATTGACGGAAATACGGTAACGCAATAACGCAGATTTTCCTACGCAACCATATGGGGTGTGCACGAAAATCCACATTATTGCGGTACAGTGGATTCATTTTGGTGCGTTACCGCGGGCCGGAAACCTAATTGAATATGCCTCTTAGACTACATTAAGCCCGTTTCCTTTCTGACCACAGGACTACAGGAGTGCCGCTCCCAATTGCAGCTGCAACTACTGAGGCTACTAATCCTGGCAGTATGGACATAAAATATACAGGGATGAAGCATTATCATATACAATGAAGAAAAATAAAAAATAAAGCAGCAGTGTACATCCATAATGAGTATTTGTCTAATAACCATCTCAACAATGTCATAATTAAAAGTGAAAAGGAAGTCATCAACTTCCAAATACATTTCCTGCATTCTATTAAATCAGCAAATATTTAAGTGTTGAGTCATAATAACGGTACAAGTCATTTTATATCATTTTCTTTTTCTTTTCTAAGCTTTCTCATAATTTTAATGGATATGAACACTTCATCAATTAATGAAAATACAAAAACAGTAATCCCTTGGCGCTAAGATGGCGGTGGAATGGTAACTACCACGCAAGGTCTGCGTTCTTGCAAATATATTGGGATATAGCAAAGGAAAAAATTGTAGTGGAATCTCAGATCACCAACAAATGACAACTATTGCACTGTGGTCATAAAAAATAATAATTTATTAAAAACCTATAATAATTAAAAATGGATACTGTATCACTGAGAATACTCTGCTGTAAACACAATACAAGTCGGGATACTGAAACCGAATAGTTAAATGCATATATAGGTGCACCTATAATGCAACATATGTATCATGAGATATATTGTCTCGAGCATTCCAAACATCAGAGTAATCATATACAGGGCCGCCGAGAGGGGGGGGCGGGTACTAATTACCCGGTCAGGGGGCCCGGCTCGGGCGCCGACGATTTATTTTTTTCTTTTTCTTTTTTCAACGGGGGAGGAGGGGGGGGGGCTCGGTCGTCGGTGGGGGAGCAGGGTAGTTAAAAAAAAACATACTCACGTGATTGCGGCGCCGGCGTCCCTCCTCTATACTGCTCTGTGCTCCATTGCTCCAGACTGACTGAATGCTGGGTGTGACATCATCATGCCACGCCCAGCATTCAGTCAGTCTGGAGCAATGGAGCACAGAGCAGCAGAGAAGACAAGAAAGAGGAGATTAGTAAAGGTAAGTGAAGGGAGGAAAACGGGGGTGGGGCAGCATGACACAGAGGGGTTAAAGAAAGGAGGGACAATAGCAGCATGACACAGAGGGGTTAAAGAAAAGGGGGACAAAACAAGCAGCATGGCACAGGGGGTTAAAGAAAGGAAGGAGAAATGCAGAGAGGCACAGGGGTTAAAGAAAGGAGGGACAATAGCAGCATGGCACAGGGGGTTAAAGAAAAGAGGGACAAGCAGCATGGCACAGGGGGTTAAAGAAAAGAGGGACAAGCAGCATGGCACAGGGGGTTAAAGAAAAGAGGGACAAGCAGCATGGCACAGGGGGTTAAAGAAAAGAGGGACAAGCAGCATGGCACAGGGGGTTAAAGAAAAGAGGGACAAGCAGCATGGCACAGGGGGTTAAAGAAAGGGGCAAAGGCAGCATGGAGGGGTCAGTGTGATCATAAGGGGGCATAGCGTTGTGATGATAAAGGGGCACAGTAATGTGTGTGTGATGGCACGGAGCTTTTGGCAATGTAGTGTGTGTGAGGTAGATGGTGGCTAATTAATGGCTGCTATTTTGTTTGCGGGGTAATGGGAATACTATTTTAATGTTGGGGCTGGAGAAAGGCCTAATTATTAATCATGGATGTTAATGATTTAACGGTGGGGCTGGCTGTAATTTTCTAAATGTAGCCATTTTTTCCCCAAATAGGTCATCCAACATTCCAGTATCCGGACAAGCCGCAACTAAAGAAACCAGCAGCCACATGTGGTAAAAGTGAGAACAACAGGTAGGACAGAGCAGCATAGTGTGTGAAATGTTGTGATTCTAGTAGGGACAATGCCAATGTTTGGTGAGCCCAGTGGGCGCAGGCCAAGACTGAACTCTTTGTATACACACTGCATTCTTCCTATACTACACAAGGGTGCTAGATGTCCTGAAAGTCAGGAGTGCATGGACAAATGTCACGCTCCAGGGAATTCAGGACCTAGTGATTTTATTGTGCTAGCTATGCCCCAATGGCGCATTGCCATGCCCCCAATTGTGTGACCGTACCCATGACAAATTTTTTTGCTTACTCAACTATAAGGGGGGGGTCCCATGAATTTATGGTACCGGGGCCCTGAATTCCTCTTGGCAGCCCTGATCATATATGAGCCATTGGAGATTGAAATCTCTGATATACAGCGTGAGGAATATTGTCATATATTTCCTGGGCAAATCCGGACTGTGGTAAAGTGACTATCACAGTCAATGTCACATAACATGTATAAGTAACTGTAATGGAGGATAGGCAATCCGCACCAATACACATGAGAAGCGCTTTCTTACCAGACCTCTGGATGGTGTATCAGCGTTCAGTTCATGCCTCTCCGCTCTGTACGTGCCTGTGTGATAACAGTGTTGCCAGAAATAATTACCTCCGGATACGTTTGACCTGATTGAAGGTTCCTAAGTCTTCACATGTTTAAGAAATAGATTTTAAAGCGCTTCAGGGTACAAATGCCGATTCTTTGAAAGATGACAGAATATTGTTCCCATGTACTTTTGTTTATTTAAATCATGCAAGAATAACCTGAGAGTTTAGGGTAGATTCCTTCGATGATGCTATACTCGGGTAAAAACCTCACGCTGTGAGTATAATTTCAGACAATATAGGCTCTTAGAACAGATAGATATCCAGTCTCGTAACAACCTAGATCCTACTTACGCATTTCATTGCCAACAGACAACTTCTTCAGTTCAATTAATGAGCATGGTGTGGGTTCCACTAATAAAAAAAAACCACAAAAGATTATTCACAGAGCTCCACTGTTGATGAAATTCATATTGGTTTAACCATTTGCTTCGCATTATTCTAGCCAATGCAGTGTAAAAGAACGAGGATGGGTGGTGGTGGGTGAAACATGAGAACTGCTTAAATACTCCAAACCTGTCCTGGCTGTGCAAATGCTTTTTCATAATTTCATAAGCGTTTTGGTTCATTATTGTGCCATTTATATGACTTTACAGATGGCTTAACATGTTCACTGCTGAATGTTCTATGGGCAGGAAAACTTCACTCAAAATTAAATTTCCTGTTGACAGATGGTAAGGGAAGCTGATGCTTTATTAAGTGTCCACAGAGAGAGTCGCACTCCGCTAAACAAGTTGATTTTTACACAACATCCTCAGAGTTAATGGAAATTGGGTTTCAACTTATAGATTGTACGCTCCTTCGAGCAGGGCCTCCTCTCCTCCTGTTCTCCACCACCTTAACTCTGCTCTCCGGCTCCTTGTCTCTTCCGTGAGGCCCTTCTACCCCTCTCTCTACCCCCGGGGCCTCTCACCTTTCATCTAGCTGTACTTTGAGCTTCCGAGTTACTGTGCTTTTTGTTAACTGTTCCGTGCTGTCTCACCCTGTACCGTGTTTCTGTCTGTCCGTGTACGGCGCTACGGATACCTAGTGGCGCCCTATAAATAAATACTAATAATAATAATAATAATAATAATAATAATAATAATAACTTATACTTTATCACCTTTTGCGCCATTGCCACCCGGTTTATGCTGGTGCACAAATACTAATGTAATAAATATATTAAAAACTACAAATGTGTCACAGGAAATAAAAACAGTTTCATTATCTCTTCAAATGGAAAACTTGAAAGTAATTACGGAGGTCGTTTAAATCTGATATTAGGCAAGAAGTTGAAGTGACTTTTTCCAGCATATGTATTTTCACCTTTGACTTCAATCTGGCAAATGATCGTACAGAGCTTTTCCATGGGACACTGACCACTAGCATTTTTGAAGCTTTATAACTGTCCGTCTTAGTATTCAACAAAGACTCTGGGTTTTTAGATACATCTAGGGTTTATGGCCCAAATCATAGGATCACTCAGGCCAAAGTCCTTTACTCCATGTTTTGACTGACTTTCTGTTGTTAGTGTTATTTTGGCAACAAATGTAACAATTCGTAATCAGATGTGTAGAGGCAGGAACAAAAGTTGACACCCCCGGAAAGTATATAGTGTTAATTCCCCTTCATTCGTTGTCTTTTTTCTATCTTTTCAAAGCTGAGTAAGACAATGGTGTGTGTTGAGAAGATTTTATTTTTCTATGTGTACGGACATTTCTATGCTTCCAAGTAGATCCAGAGGGTTCAGGTGTCGTTCCTTATGGGCATGGCCACCAAGGGATATGATAGCTCCCTGGGTCACTCTGTACTACCATTAGGTAGTTAATGTGATGGTGGTCTGTCAAGGACAGAGGGCAAACAAAAAACACGCACAGCCGCTGTGTCCTCAAGTAACATGACCCAAGCTTACAATAATTTGATATATTCACTTTTTTGCCTCATTTTAATTACCTCTGAGGTCTCCATAAACCTTTTCTGTTTGAGCTCAACTGTATGTGGTCCTAAATTAATTAGGTTCCCATTAATTATGTGATATTTTCAAGTTCAGTATAATCTGAAGAAGTTACATGAGTAACAAAACTAATTAGGGTTCTTACACACTTAACCATACTGTGCATTTTGGCAATTTGCCAGGTTAAATACGGTCATAAAAACTGCTTTTGAATAATATACTACCCTAAGAAAGCTGTAGTAAGGAAATAGCAAATGGAACAAATAGGCTGTCACACATGGCACCAGCTAACCTCTCATTCTGGCTGCTCTGAATTGAGCATGTGCACACCTGGGGCTAGATTCACAAACGGAGAGTTTGAAAAAGTGGAGGTGTTGCCTATAGCAATCAATCAGATTCTAGCTGGCATTTATTTAGTACATGCTACAAGATGACAGCTAGAATTTGATTGGTTGCTATAGGCAATATCTCCACTTTTTCAAACCTGCAGTTTAGTAAATCTAGCCCATGGTCTTTTAAAATCTCCATACATTCACTTGAGTGGCTTAGTACCTGTCAGCCTGTCTATTTAAAGCACATGTCTCCTTACTATGGTTGCCAGATCTTCAGGTCTCCTTACCTGTTAGGAAGTCTCATCCTCTGGCTCTTGTCTATTGCTTCCACCTTGTTGTATTCTGGATTCAGCAATTGCACTACAGACTATGCGCTTCTCATCTGATCCTGCTCCAGGGCTTCCAGCTCATCAGGACCTTCATCATCCTGCAGTCTATTGCTTTCCTGTGCATCCTTGTATCACCTCCACAGGCAGACTGCAGATTGTTGTGCATCTCCGCTAATACAGGGCTTCTAGCACATCAGGATACCGGTGCATCAGCATCCTGTAGACTATTGCTCTCTTCTATAATCCTGAACTTCCACTTACCTGTTGGACCCACCTCCAGCACTCTGACATATCCTTACTGCAACCATTATCTCCTGATCCTTGCTCATCAGCCCTAGAGGACCGTGACATACTGTGGTTAGAGAGCTGCTAAGCCCATGTTCCCTTGCTGGGATCCCTGGTGAAAACCTTTCTTTCCATTAGTCTCTGCACCTCTCTGGGGCTAGTATCCACCTGAGCAAACTTCAAGGCCCATCCTGCCTCTGATTTCATGACACAGGCAAGTGCCTGGAACAAATAGGTATCTGTCTGCTAATGAGACTCATACTTTTGAATGTAAGTGCTACCGAGAGCTATATAAAGTATGTAATCTGATGTGGACATTTCTTATGGCTGGTCTCAGGAAGCAATGAATTGCAGTTTGACTTTATCTGAATGATATTTTGGTAATAGGGAAACAGAGAACAGTGCATGAAACAAATTACTCAAAGTAATCTCATTTCTACAAGAACATGGAGTTCTCTGTACAGCGCTGCGGAATCAGTGGCGCTATATAAATAAATGGTGATGATGATGAACATGGTTGGATCATAAATACAGTCAAGTCCTTTTGCCTCTTCAACAGTTGCAATTTCTGGAAATATAAATGGACACAGCAAAAGACAAGGCTTCAGTGTCAGAGGAAAGACTCTGGAAGATTCAACATCACATCCAGGGATAGTAACAACCTACAATAAGGGATTATCTAAAGATGTTCGTGTTATTTTCGTAGGCAAGATGGCATATGAGAAGTTTTCAACTAGAAGTACTCGATCAGTGGGATCACAGTCCAGAAGTTTTACTTATAAGCCTAACATAGGGCACAAGAGAGTCTCTCGCTTGGTGGCTGGACCTAACACTAAAGGAAATGAGAATATTACTTTCAGAACCAGAATGGACAGAGTAGATAGCAAATTCAAACTCTAAAGGTTGGGACACAGACGTAGTACAAGGTGTAGGCTGCAATAAAAGAAGAAACTGTATGCAAACATCCTCCAATCAAGGGCAGTCTACTACACTTCTTTTCTTTTTTTACCTCAACACAAACATCTCAAAACCTTCTCAGACAAACAGACAATAGTGGCATTCATGAACTGACCATTAGACATCAAGAGCAAAACATAATTGACGACAGAGGTATAAACTATCATATCATGGGCCAAAAGCAATCTGAGATCTGTCAGCTCTTCATATGGCAGCCATGGAAAGCAGAGTGGCAGATTTTCTCTCTCGACATCAAAATTCACCCAGAGGAGTGGGCATTACACAAAGAGATGTTTTAACAGTTGGTAGCCCCTCAGACAGATCTGATGGCACAAAAACACCATGACAGAGTAATTCTACTCCTGGGACTTGAAACTGGGGTAGGTGTTTCCTCCTTTTTCTCATATTGCACACTCACAAAAGAAGATCAAGAGAGATGCAGTAAAAGTAATATCGGTTCTTCCATTCTGACCTCGCTAACCATGGTTCGCAGTAACGTGGAAGATGCTTCTAGAACAACCTAAGTCTCTACCACCTGAACCAGATCTTTTGCACCAGGGACAGATTGTTCAGCCAAATCCAAAAACTCTCTCCTTTTTGGTGTGGAGATTGAGAGGTTGTTACTCGAGTAAATAAATGTCTGACAATGTGATTGAGGTATTATTGCAAGCAAGAAAGTGAAATGATTCCATAGTGTATTACAGAGTTTGGAAAACATTTATACTTTGGTGCAAATTAAGATCAACTAATTGAGTGAAAGCATAACTCAGGTGTTGGATTTCTTTCAAGACGGTTTAAAGGGCCTGACCCTTAGTACATTGGAGGTTTAAATCTCAGCACTTAGCGTGTTCTCCAACATAAGACTGGCATCAAATGATCTGGTGGGAAGGATCTTTCAAGCAGAGAAAATAATTTGTCCTTCCCTCAAATTTTGGGGCCATCACATCTTCTAGAAGGCTTTATGGTACAAGGAACCATTTTTTAACATCTACCTCGATAAAATAGTACAAAGAACAAATGTTGCCTTCTTGCCTTCTCATTACATATCAATCAAGGCATTTTTACTTCTGTTTCTTTGTCCTACACCAACTAATGAAAATGAGAAAAGAATACATACTCTAGACCTGGAAAACAAAAGATATTGATAAAGATGGATCATCTCTTTGTACTTCGTAAAGGTTAATGTCAAGGGCAAGCGCTATCCAAGAACACTTTTGCAAGGTGGACTTAGGAAGTAATTAGACAAGTTTATAAGAGGAATGAACATGGAGATGCCAAAAATACTGATGGCGCATTCTACAAGACCATGGCAACCTTCTGGGCACACAAGGTTCAGGCTTCAGCAAACGATCTATGCAAAACAGCGGGCTGGTTATCACTTCATACATTAACTTCTGAATGTTATACCTTTGGCTGGTGCTTAGTTTTGAAGGAAAATTCTTCAAACAGTTCATCAATAAAATATTTTAGATGCATGGACTGATCAGTGTTGGTTTGAGTTTTTGGAACCACCCTGTATTATTGCTTGGGTACATCTCATTCAATAAAGCTGCCATGGAGTCAGAGGAGGAAATAGGCAAATTATACTCTGTAAAGCAACAGGCATGGTGTATGGAACCAGTGTTACAACCCCTTAATCTAATTCATACCTGAACTGCACTTTTTAGTCATGTTGTTATCAGGAAGTATCAGTGATGGAACTATAACATCTCCTTGGAAAAGTAGGTGGTGATGCTCTGCCAGAGATGCGCTGTGGAACCTATCTCACTGGATTTATTTAAACTGATTTCCTCACTTGTTGGACCTGCTATCGTTAAGGGGCCGTGTTGTATTTAATCCTGTTCTGCAGAATAAATCATCCTACTAGTTTTCCTCTAATACCGTGTCTGAGTTATTTGGGAACCACTTATCTTCACATACTTACTAATAATTTAATTTCCTTGCAGAACTCCATGACAGCCCAAATATTCCCTTTCATGTTATCTCTTTATATGTTTTTCAGAGGCAGCTTTGGAAGTTACTCAAAGACACTGAAGGAAGAGTCACAGCACATACCTTCCGCGAGCTTCAACTTTTGTTCCTGTCCCTACTCTGCTGATTAAGAATTAACCCATTCGTTAGGACTGCCATGGAGTTCTTAAAAAAAAAGAAAATGCCCAATTCTATCAAGTGTAAAATAAAAGATAAAAATATGGATAACAATATTAAAATTAAATAAATAATGTGAAAGAATTCCCATTTGAAAATATGTTTGGTTTAAATAACAAAGTTTATTTTAATTACTTTCTGCTATTGCCACCTTGAAATGGCAATAACAGAAAAAGGATTCTTGGTAGTCTTCCAAATGCTTTGGATAATGAAGCTTTTGCCAGCGAGATCTGGCGTATTATTTAATCGCCAAGATTTACCCCCTGGCAGTAGTACTGGTGTTAACCTCTTCACATATAGGAAGAAAGCCCTGTCTCTGTCGAAATGAATGGGAAATAAGGCTTATTTTTCCCAACTCGAAAGACTTTTGTAAAACTTTTACAAACAGGTTAGATGACAATTATTAAATACGTTCATTATTAAAGCTTAATACAATAAAAAGACATCAGTAAAGGCAAAATAGGAAACAAAAAGTAACAAGAGCAAAGTTCTAGGGGAAAAAAAGAGGGCAGGGAGGACGACGACACTACCGAGCTATCTACAGGTATATCAATAGGGCAATAGGGAATTTTTTCACTAAATAGATCCCATTGAAACTTCTTCATTGATCATCCTTTCTTATGTGTACAGGTCTTCAGGCAAGGCACAGTAGTAAAGACATTGAGGTGGGAATTCAATTCCCCCCGAAGTACTGCCACGCTAAAACTATTACCGTTATTACAATAAAAGTGCGCGTAATTACCGTTATCACGGTAGTTCTAACGCCGGCTTTTTGCTCGCAGCTCCCTGAACTGGGAGCAAAAAGCCAGGTTACTATTATCGTAATAACTAATATCTAACGAGGCGGTACTTCAGGGGGAATTGAATTCCTCCCTTAAAAACACAGTGTAATGCAATTTGTGTCCAAGTGTTACACATATAAACACAATATGGTTTTAAAGCGTTTTTAGTTGCTTTTGACATGAGATGAAAAATGCTCTGAAACCATCAGTGTGTATATAGCCGTAGAAAGACAAAATACCAGGGATATTTTCAGGGGAGTCATTGAAGGTTGACAAATCATCATCTACTTGTAAAAGGGCTTACAGAATATTCACCAACAACTTTAACAATTAACTGTTAAATGTTTTTATTGCACTAACTTGAAATAGTCGTTGTGGCGTTTCCCACATATACAGTACATCGCATTAACCTTAGTGTCAGTTGCTACCAAGGTATAGACTTACGTACTTGAATAGTAGTTACACTGGTTGTCTTAAACTTCCCAGATGAACACGTTACCATGGCTGTTGGCAGGTGTACTTTACATCACTCTGAAAAGTGAACGGTATCCTAATATCTATTTCACATTGCATCTAATGTGTCCCAGTACTTAAAATGGTTTAGATATATTTCCCTTTCATGTACAGGCGAGCACCTGGTCCAAGCCTTAGAAGAATAGTACAACTTGTAAAAGTATACTCATAGAGGATCATTTCACATGTTAGCAGAACAACATTTCAGGAGTTCTGGGCTTTGCTTAGTAATGAATGCTCAATTTTAGTAGAACGCCACATAAGAGGCATCTATTTATTCCTGTGAAAGTGATAAATTACAGTTCACCCTTCTTTTACATATTTCAACATATTTTTTCAGGTTTTCAATTTCTACTTTCATTGAAGGCCAGAAGTGCTGATCGCACATATTTTTAGAAACCCAAAACAAGGCAGGATTTCATCATGAATCCAGCAATCATGAAATGTAATCTACAATGTGACAGATAACATTGTCAGCAAGCCAAGTACTCTTTAACATGTCCTACTGGAATCACAGGCACCTCAGATGGTGTAGGTTTATCTCCAACAGAAGTACTACTTGTTGATTACTTTTAACACAACCCTTTCTTTATTACATTTTGTTAGGTGTTTAGACAAAACCAAGTAGTCTGAATAATAACATGAAAGGGCTACAAATTAGCAGTCATCCAACATAAACTCTCTACTTCATTCCATAGATTAGCTAAACAAGACATTTAACTTAACAGACTGTGTTTGTCTAAGTATAAGACTTAACTGCTGTGATACGCTTTTTGCACACATCAAAATAATTCAAATTAAGCGATAATAGACTGTGGCACCACATCACAAAATAATAATCTGATTCCCTATAGGATAAACTGGGAGGCCTAAGAAGTTGGTCCCAACAGAGGAATACCATAGGCTGCCAATAAATACAATGCACTAGACCTCCAACATTATTACTACTATAATAACTATGCTTTAAGAATGCAAGCAGCGACCTGGGCTCTGTGAGAAAAGGTTTGCAGCCAGAATTCATTTGCCAAAAAGTGTATATCAGAAAGTAGCAAAAGGAATACTGGACATCTTTATTAATAAATGGGAATGGAATATACCACCTATGTTTTGTAGGTGGACAGTTATTCCATTGTGTCTACCGCAGGCTGGGATTTGGAACAAGAATACAAAGCATTTCTAAAAATAAACTAATTGATGGAGACTAACAGAAAATATGAGTGTGACTTTATTATAATCTTGAAAAACACCTGCTGGAATTTGTCTTGGCAAAATCCAAAGCAAAATCGCTAGCCAAGCTGAAACACAAATATAGTTGAAATGGCAGAAAGTATGCTAAACCTTTTGAAGTTTCCTTTTCGTCTTTTTATTCTTTGGAAAACACTTTTTTTTTTATCACCACAGCTCTGTACAGTATGTACCAAAGGTGTATATTACAGTCAGATTAAGCGTTAAAATGTAGGACAGTAGTGTACACAATTACTGTACAGCAGCTAGTGCCTATTTCAATAGGCATGCATGTTTTTATAGAGGGAAATAAAAACAAAAGATTAATATTCGTGTTACTAAAAGAAAGGAAACAGAATATATAAAACTTAAAAATTCTATGCATATTTATATAGCAAGCTTTGCTAGAGCTGTCATTTTCTAAATAACTCTGTCTCATAAGAGCAAAAATACACAAAGACATGTAGGATTTTGTTTTCCACATTGCTCAGGAAATAAAATGTTAAAAGAAATTCCCCTACAATGAACATCAGTTTTTAAATATTCATATAACTTGTGGTACAGATACATTTGAGAGTGCTTAAATACGGCTTTTTGTGTAGCTATTATAAGGCAGACTGTACTGTTAAATGTATAAAGCTAGAGCTTACGTTCCAGTAAGGAGTCCTGATATTGCCAACAATACATCGTTTTTTTCCCAGCAAAAACAAGTCAAGTTAGAAATAATGTGGGTTTGGAATGTACATATAATGTGTGTGGCTATATACAACAGGGTCATTCCACATCAGATCACCCAAAAAAACATGATTTGTCCACCCCCCCGTCTCAGATTTTTTTTAAAAATTTTTTAGTTAAGAGAGAAGGTCAAAACAACTATTTCTGCCAAATATCTCGACTGTCTGACAATTAGTTCATTAAATATTGATTTTTCAATTTATTAAATAATTTACTAATCGCGGCTTCTTTATCCAATTTATTTGAAGTATTACAGGTGTTTATTAAGAAATCGACACAAAATTTGGACCCCTAAGGTAACTCTTCCTCCCGAATCCAAAAATTCAAACCAAATTACTTTATCTGCCTCATGTTTTGCGTTACGGCAAAAACGTCAGTTTTTCGAATATAATTAAAAATGCTAGATTCAATTGACATTACGGATCCCATTTTTTTGGGGCTGTTTAAAAAAGGTATACATTACTACCATGACAAAGATCAGCCGGGTACTCTGTTTCATAGTGGAGAAAAAAAATAATGAAGTTGATGTTCGATTACTGTTGTACCGCATACATAACACAGGTCTGCAACCAAAAAGCTGTTTTCATAATTTTATCTGATTCTTATGTTTTTTGGTGCGCTGAATTCGAAAATGACCACCGTTTTTTCCTGGGACGTCAGGTTTTTTCACAACCTAAATGTGCCTTGGTCAAACAGGTAGCTGGAAATTGCTAAATTTCAAATTCATCATACTTGGGTAAAAAAAACTGAACATGGAAAAACAAATTTATTTTCACTGCCAGTGCTCCCAAAAACATGCAAATACATGTTTATTGGTCCTGATGGTGATCACTGCATTGTTGAGTGTGCTTGCTAGGGCCTGCCCAGACATGTTCTTTCATGCATTAACTTGTTCTCTGATTCCTCCACAATCTTGTATTACATTTCAGTCGTCATCCTGCTATTGTCTGTGTGGTTCAAAATGAGTGCAATGCCTCCAAGAAAGTGTGTAAATTCGCCTGACAGTTTCTATTTTATATGTGGAGAGTTCATGGTGATTTAGAGGGGTTGATGGCTCAGTTCCACATTCAGTATGATTCTTCTGAATGGAGGCTTTTCATTGATTCTTCCAAAAGAAGCTTAAAAGCAGTTTTACTTCACAATGGTGGCCCTTATGCATCCATTCCTGTTGCTCATTCGGTGTACTTGAAGGAGACTTATGAGAACTTGGGAGTTGGTCCTCAAGAAAGTGGGTTATTAAAACCAAAACTGGTTGGTATGTGGGGATTTAAAAGTATTGTGTATGCTGCTGGGACAACAGGCTGGGTACACCAAATACCCTTTTTTTCTATGTTTATGGGACAGTAGAGACGGACAAAATCACTGGAAGCAAAAAAACTGACCACCAAGAAGTCTAGTTGTTGGTGAAAAGAATGTTCTCAGAGATTTATTGGTACCCCCTGAGAAGGTTTTATTACCACAACTCCATATAAAATTAGGATTAATGAAGCAATTTGTTAGGGCACTTTCCAAATATAGCGAATGCTTCAAGTACTTGGGATCCAAGTTTCCAGGTTTAACGGAGGCAAAACTGAAAGAGGGGGTTTTTGTTGGCCCGGATAGTAGAAAACTCATATCTGACAAAGACTTCATCAGTTCAATGACTCAAACTCAAAAAGAAGCATGGGTTGCCTTTACTGTGGTCATAAAAAAATTTTGGGAAACCAAAAGGACCCAAATTACAAGGAAATGGTGGAAACAATGTTGAAAGTGTTCCACAATCTTGGTTGCTCCATGAGCTTAAAAGTCCATTTTCTCAACTCACATCTTGAGTATTTTCCTGAAAATTTGGGAGCAGTGAGTGAAGAGCAGGGAGAACATTTCCATCAAGATATAAAAGAAATGGAAAGAAGGTATCAAAGGAAATGGAGTGTTACGATAATGGCTGACTAGTGCTGGATGTTGTACAGGGATCTTCCGGAAACCACCTACAAGAGGAAAAGCTCAAAAAGAAGTTTAGAGTTTAAAAAAAGACGATTTCACAAGCAATCTACTTGAGTGTGGTGTTAATTTTGTCGTCACCTGTGCAAATGAGTTAATATATTTCATGTAAATAAAATACTGCATAAAGAGATTTTTTTAAACGATGACCACCCGTTTGTTCGAAAACCTGATGTCCTAGGACAAAACAGTTGTCATTTTTGGATTCAGTGCACCAAAAAACATAAGAATCAGTCAACTAAACCAAAACAGTTGTCCAAAAATTTTTTTTTGCAGACCTGTGTAATTAACACAAGAAACCATGAAATTTAAAACCTTTAACATAACTTAAGTCTTTACCTGAAGTTGAGTCAACAATCTCATTATTTTTCGCTTGTTTGGAACTTGTTGTAGCGGTCTGTAATTTTCCTTAAAGTGTCAGCAGAAATTGTATACTGCCTTTCAGTACTTCCTTGGATAGTAGGCACTTCTGTTACACAGAGGACGTGAATAAAAGGAACAAAACACTTACCTCTTGAAGGCCAGGACAGCACATTTGTCGATTGGTTTTGTTTCATGAAGTCTATCAGCACATCTTGTTTCTCCTCATTACATTAAATGATATACCCAATGTACCAGATGTTATCATACACTGCTGCTATGTATGTTCCAGGTTGCAGATCACTTTTGTTCCTCCTTTCTTTATGTCATCTGATGACAATCAATATATGTGTAGCTCATCATTACTAATAGGCTGAAATCTGTGATGAGAAAGTGTTCCTGCCACAGTGTTTGCTGTTTCAAGAAGGCTATGCAGCTTGGTTTTGCAGTCTTGTATTTCGCTTTGGGACACGTAAAAAAACTTTTTGCCATGTACATTTTCATTTGCCCAGGTCCAAAGGTGTCAAGATGTGATGGGTTTCCACTGCTTGCAGACTGGTGCATGTGGCTAGACGTTTAAGTGTCCCCCCAATGCCATCACATGGACTCTTACCATGAGATGTGGCAAAAAATTTAATTCTCCTTGAATGTTGAAGTCATCCTTATGGAAGCATAAATTAAAAAAGTGTTTGCAGTTCTTGTATTGTGCACTAGCACCATCACTAAAGTAGTAAACATACTCCAATTTTGACAATAGTATCGCTAAGTGTTTCATAACTACCGTAATGAAGGTATGCACAGTTATGGCTACATGGTCACGGGTATCGCTAATACAGGCTCACGCAGTTTGAAGTGTCACAATCATCTTGCCTAAAATATACAACAAGCTGACAGTCACCATGTTCTTTGGTCCACTTCAGTGACATAACTTTTAAGCTTTTTCTGGCATGTTTTCTGAAATTCCTCATATCTTAGCAGCAGAAGCTTTTCATCATGGTAGCAGACTGAGGCTTCAGGATCATTGGTTACTGCATTTGAAACTTCAGTTCCCAGAATCAAAAGTTATTTTTCTTCATCTGTAAAGTGGTCCCAGCTATGTAATCCAATGGTTTTTGAGTAGATAGTAGTATGGCAGTCCGTATTTAAATGATTACCAAATGAGCAGCTGCCGTGATTGACTCTTTCTGTGTCTCCCTCTCTCTTTCTCTGGAAAGTTTCAGTTTTGGTCTCTCTAAAGGGAATCCCCTTCCCATCAGTTTTCTATTGTTTCATTTCCTGTATGGGAGGTTTATCCCATTGCCTCAGTTTAGTTCACTTTTTTGGTATGGTTTTTAACAATGTGTAAATTATGTATGCTGTACAGCAGTAATCGAGCATCGACTTCATTATTTTTTTTCTCCACTATAAAACATAGTACCCGGCTGATTTTTTTTGTGGTAGTAATTTATACCTTTTTTAAACACCCCCAAAAAAATGCGATATGTAATGTTAATTGAATCTAGCGTTTTTAATTACATTCGAAAAACGTGCGTTTTTGCCGTAACGCAAAACATGAGGCAGATAAAGTAATTTGGTTTGGATCTTTGGATTCGGGAGGGAGAGTTACCTTAGGGATCCAAATTTTGTGTCGATTCCCGGAATATTTCAAATAAACTGGATAAAGAAGCCGCAATTAGTAAATTATTTAATAAATTTAAAAATCAATATTTAATCAACTAATTGTCAGACAGTCGAGATATTTGGCAGAAATAGTTGTTTTGACATCCTATCTTAACTAAAAAAAATTCGTAGAAATCTGAGATGGGTGGTGGACAACCCTGGTTGAATTGATATGGAATGACCCAAAAATCAAATGGTTATATACTAAGGGGGAGACTGCTAGATAAAGGGTCGGTCAGTAGACTTGAACGGTTATTACTTTTTCCCCAGTTGTTGTGTTGCATTATTGACCAGGATTTTCTGCATCTAAAAAAAAATATAGGCTTAGATAATGTACATATGTAGGTAACAGATGAGTGGAGCTAGTGATAAAGTGGAAATTGCCATACCTCTCAACATTTGATGTGACCAAGCCGGGACACAGCCCCATCTCCTCCAAAAGGGGCATGGCTTTCCCCCCACCCCTCTCCTAAAAACACCCTTGAACTGCTACAAGCACCGGAGGCACCTGTCTCCAGTATGTGTGAGCCCGGTTCCTCATGATGAGAGGTCACATTCCTCCCAACTTTCTGCGAATCAGGAAAAATGTGCCAATCAGAGAATGGCGAGACGGTTACCTCAAATGAGGACTGTCCCAACAAAATTAGGAGGTATGATCGGCTACCATGGCTGTTGATATCTTACAGGCATCTGTAAGTACTGTATGTGCAGACAGTGGTGTATCCATCATGGTTCTATGGGGCCCTATACCAACATCTTGACTCATGGGCCCACCCTGTAGCCACAGTTATAATGGCATGGGAGAGGTAAACCCAGGGCACTTGTCTGTATGGCACTTATTGTAATGTAATGGGACCTGCTAAGGGTATGTATTGGGTCTATTAATAAAATGAAGGTGCCAATGGGGAATATTAATGTAATGTGAGAGTTATAAATGTAATGGTGGTATTATTAATGTAATTTAATGGTGGATATCAGTGTAATGCGGCTGCTGGTGGGGGAAGCAGAAAGTAGTCAAAGCTACAAGAACAGGTGAGAGATAGCAGCATAGTTTGCCAACTATCCCAATTCTAGAAAGGGGGTGTGTTCCACTTCACAATGCTCACCAAATCTGTACCTGTCAGCAGCTCTTACTTTGCTATGATGTCACGCGGAGTAGTGTTCAGAGTGCTGCATTGCACTACATAACTCCATGTTGTGGGTTTTTTGTGTAGAGCTCCCACAAAATGTGTGCTACCTGAGCCACTAAACATGTCTACATTTTTCAGTCATGCGTTCACTATCCATACCACTTAGACTGTTTTGTCAAAAAAAGAGAAGATAACTCAAGACATACAAACTAGTAGCCATTATTTGTTTTATTTTTACATTGTAGCCCATCATAACAAGATGTATTTTTTTCAGTCCATGAACATACAATCAGCGCTATAAAATGGGAGCTGAAACCTCCTAATCCGTGCCCATGTGCATGTGGCATAAGTTTAGCAATTTGAAATAGTAGTGTTGTAAGCAGTTGTTGAAGTGGACATTTAGAAATAGTGGTATGGAAAATGTAAGTGAATGGAATTTGATAGTTTTACAATCAAAGTAGTAGAAAAAGTGGCAGGGTGCATTCCGTTGTATACGACCCCACTTCGACCATTTGCTGAAGGTAAAAGTCCATTGTGCAGAAATTTTACAATCTGTAATGAGATTGTTTAAAAGTTGTATCTTATCCAAGAAGAATGTGGGATGTCCCAGTTGATGCCTAATTATAAATCCAGTCTACAAAGTGTGTACATTCCAGAAAACATATTATAAATTGCTGCCTTCTCACATTTCATAGATCCTTCTTATTCTCCACATGCTCTTTCATAACAATCATTCCCTAAAATGTATTGTCTTGGAATACAGCAGCACCCCTCTATGCTATGCATTCTTGAATTTTGAATTATAATTTGTGTATATATAGTGTCATAAGTATCAAGAGCAATTTCCAATATTACACGTTACAGTCAGGGGAAAATCATTGCAGAATTACAAAACGAGAGTTGACTTCCCTACCAAAAAGACTTTCAATCTTCGCAGCATAATGGATAAACATACAGAAACATTAATGTGGGTAGTCTCAATAGTCCCATCAAATGCAAGAAAGTAATTTCCGATCGTTAAAGGTCCCATGTTGATATTGCGTTTCTCCAAGAAACTCATTGGAGAGATTTGGAGGGTTCGTCCTTTCGAGCTGGACAGATAGAAGACTGTTTATCGGCTCCCCTTGTTAAGAAATCTAGGCGTGTTGCTATAATAATGGTAAGCACCTGCAATACACTGCTCTGGACACAGTGGTGGATCCTATGTCTGTTAGTTCCAGGTGTTAAATGTATTAAGCAGCGGTGTCACGAACGCCCAGCCTGTCCCAGATACAGCAATTTGAACAGCTGGCCATGAATGGTGTCACGTTAGTCACTTATCAATGAATGCACCTTTTCTGCCACCACACAGGATTCATTATGCTGTCCTTACGTTCACCAAAACCACTTATTAATGTTTCACACTTAAATCACATACACATGTAGCATGAACATCCCTGGGCTTTGTAAGTTCACAAAGAATCTCACAGAACATGCTAGATTAAATTTATTATTGATAATTATTATTTAATAATCTGAAAGGCTTAGTTACAAAAAATTAACAACAAGACATACAGTATGCTGCACAAATAAGTTTCAGAAATAAAATAGGAAATAAAATAAGAGTTACTACTTACTTAGTTAACACTTCCTGTGTGTGAGGGAACACAATTGAGAAATATGAGACATTTCTGTCTTCATAGACCCCCTCATGAAAATGCATACCTTATTATCTAAGGCAGATGATTTTAAACCTTTTTCCACATAGCTCTCACCCCCCACCTTTGGAGTTTAGCTATCAATAAGGACAGATTGATCTCTCAAATGTCACAGGGCTTTTGAAGTGAGCTAGAGATGTCCTGAGATCTGGAATGTTCACAGGACCTGAATTCTTACCTCTGCTTATTCGGTTTGGCTGGACAGGTCCACATCCTCTGCATACTAAAAAAAACTCCTCAGAGATGCCCATCTCTCAGCTCCCATGCCCCGCCAAGCTTCTAGAGAGACTTGCCTACACTTGCCTCACATGCTTCCTTTCCGCAAACAACCTGTTGGATCCTCTTCAGTCTGGCTTTTGTTCTCAACACTCCACAGAGACTGCGTTGACTAAGGTTGTCAATGATCTGATCACGGCTAAAACTAAACGCCATTACTCTCTCCTAATTCTCCTGGATCTCTCGGCTGCATTTGACACCGTTGACCACTCTTCTCATACAAATGCTGCAATCCCTAGGTCTTCAAGACACTGTTCTATCCTGGTTCTCATCCTACATTTCTAATCGCTTTTCACTGTTAATTTCTCTGGGGCCACCTCTACTCCCCTTCCTTTATCAGTTGGAGTACCGCAAGGCTCAGTGCTAGGTCCTCTGCTGTTCTCTATCTATACTGATTCTCTTGGAAATCTAATAAATTCCTTTGGATTTCAGTATCATCTTTATGCGGATGATAACCAAATTTATCCATCCTCTCCTAATCTCTCGACATCTGTGTTGTCCCGTGTAACTGACTGTCTTTCTGCCATTTCATCTTGGATGTCCTCTCTCCAACTCAAACTTAATCTTTCTAAAACAGAGTTAATAATATTCCCACCCACCAACAAGAGCATACCTGACATTTCTATCTCTGTTGATAACATGACCATAAATCCCACCCCACAAGCTCGCTGCCTAGGTGTAATCCTTGACTCACACCAATCCTTTGTTCCCCACATTGACTCTATATCTAAATCATGTTGCACACATCTAAAAAATATTTCCAGAATCTGCACATATCTCACACAAGACACTGCAAAAACCTTAATTCATGCACTTATCTCCCGCATTGACTATTGCAATTCCCTCCTTACTGGTCTTCCCCAAAACAGACACAAACCCCTAGAATCTATTTTGCACGCAGTAGCAAGATTGATTTTCCTTGCAAATCGTTATTCCTCTGCTGAATCACTCTATGTCTCTACACTGGTTGCCTGTTTTCTACTGAGTCCAATATAAAATACTTTTACTAACCTACAAGGCCATCAACAAAGCTGCACCAACATACATCTCCTCTCTTGTCTCAAAATATCTCCCAACTCGGCAGCTCTGTTCTGCACAAGATCTGCGTCTTTCATCCACCCTCATTATTTCCTCCCATTCCCGGTTACAGGACTTTTTTCGGGCTGCACCCACTCTATGGAATTCTCTCCCTCGCACAATAATCATCATCATCAGTTATTTTTAAGACTCTCCTCTGGTCTACAAACTTTCAAGCGTTCTCTGAAAACCCACATCTTCAGACGAGCTTATAATATTCCTCAACCACCCTCTTAACCTCACTACATTACCCTATTACCACCCGTTACACAATTTCACACAAGACAACTACCCCCTGACCAACATTGTTGTGTGACAGGATCATTTAGCTTATGAGTCACTTTTACCTTTGCAGTCTGGCTTGGCCGAAATGTAAAAATGTAGACTTAACCTCATGTATCAAACTCCTATTGTCCCATAGATTGTAAGCTTGCGAGCAGGGCCTTCTCACCTCTTTGTCCGTTTTACCCAGTTTGTTTATTAGTTTACTGTGTTTGTCCCCAATTGTAAACCACTACGGAATATGTTGGCGCTATATAAATAAATGATGATGATGATTAGATATACTACATAATCGTCACAAGCTGATTTTGAAAGTCGCTGATATTCGGCGACTTCGCAGGGGAAATTTAAAATGGCAAAGGCTTTCAAGTCAAAACTAGCTCTTCAGTCAGTATTATTATTCTGAATTGTACAAAGGCATCCCACTAGATCATCTAATTTCTAGACTCCCTGCAGAAGCCAAACTGCCTTCACTGACACCACACCAGAGAGCTCTCCTAGTGAGTGATATCAAACCCCAAAAATGTAGATCGTGCAATTAAAAAAAACTTGAAGCTTCACAAATCACCGGGCCCGGACGGGATTACTACAGAATATTATAGGACCCTTAGAGGCAAGGTGGGTCCCTTCCTATCAGTTTTAATCCCAAAACAAGGAGGGAACCTATCACTCAATTACCTTGCTAAACATAAATTGATGGCCAAGATGATGGCTGACAGGCTGCAGGCCATCCTTTCCCACCTACTCTCTTCCCATCAGCTGTGAATTGTTAATGGCCATCTGGTTAAGGGAATAAGACCAGCAATTTTGGATATTATGGCATCAAATCCTAACTCTACATTTAACATGCTTCTTAGCTTGGACACTCAGAAAGCATTTGACTCGGTGGTATTCCTCCAGCCATTGATGGATCGAATAGTAGAGATTGGTTCTCTCTCGGGATATACAGTTAATTTTGATAAATCTTCAGCAATGTATCTGCGCAAAGTTACCACCAAACAGTCTTGGGCGCACGACATCCCTCTGCTTTGGGCAGGGTCGACCGTGGCATACTTGGGTGTTCAGCTCCCTTAGGATATCCATTCTCTTTATAATTTTAATATTTCTAAGGGAACTGTAGCAGTGGAACAGGAGATGAAGGGTTGTGGACATTTTACTTTATTCAGCCCCCGTCTTACTGGGGCTGAATAAATTTGATAAAAATGATAATATTTCCTAGGCTCCTATATTCTCTCCAAATGTTGCCCCTGTTATTGACGAAGTCAGACTCTACTAAACCAGATGCAGCTTTCCGCCGCTTTATTTGTAACTTCAAAAAAAAATGAGAGTTGGCTTGGTGAAGCTACAACAAACACAAGACAGGGGTGATCTTAACCTACCAAATATTACTCGCTATAATCAAGCGGCCTAATTACGACATCTACGGGATTGGTTACATAATACTACCACTTGTACTTGTAGTACACTTCATCAGGGCTTTCTCCCAGATCTTGGTTTATGGGCATTTATTCACCTTCACAACCAGGAGCTGTCTGACTCCATTCTCAATAACCCACTACTAATGACCACACACAGACTTTTGCACCAGACGTGTCATTTGTTTCATCTGAACCAACATGCATCTATCCATCTCTTCTTCCTTTAAAACCCATATCTTTCAGGACGACATGGCTTCCAATCCCTTTACTGAATGGGCAAACTTAGGCATAACTGCTATTAGGTCATTAATTATCAGAAATGCTCTTAAACCCATGACTCATGCTCAACCTTCCTCCATGTACCCCATTCTCCATCCCCATCATTTGGCTTTTTTTCAATGCCAACATTATATCAGTACTGTAATACATAAATTTTTACCAATAGACTGGGACAACCTGCTAGATACTATATTGTTGAGAACCGTCCCGCGACATCAGGCCATCTCATAACATTATTCTCTGTTACGACATCGATTTGATTATGACAAATCTAAAACAGGTATCTCTAAAGGGCAAGAATGATTCCCCACTCTGGCCCCTGATGTTCTCTTAAGGCTTTGGCTACTTCAACAAGAACATTGCCGGCTATGACCTATGCGGAAATGTTCTTAAATATTTTTCATAGGACACACCTCTCCCCCTCCCGTCGCTTCCAAATTGGCCTCTCAAACCCTCATCAATGCCCGAAATTCGTCATCTCCCATGCAGTTTTGACACACTGTGTCTGGGACTGTCCCCTAATTAAACACTTCTGGACCCGTATCTGGAGGTTCTCTATAACTCAAAAAGCAAATAAAGTGTACTGTGCGCTATTGGTACATTATACAACAAGAATTGAATTTCATTAATTATATTTTAGCCCACAGCACTTGGTATCCCCAGGTAGTCTCCTATTCAAGTACTAACCCAGCCCAATCCTGCTTAACTTCCAAGATCAGACAAGATTGGGCTTGGTTAGGGTGCTGCAATTGTAGGCATATCTTAACACAATGTCCTGTGTGTCACTTCCTTTTTTTCCTCCAGTGTTACACATAAAGTAACAAACAAAAAAAGATCATAGTGCAAACTGTGCTAACTCTTAAACCTAAACAACTGCAATCTTTCTTCTGATTTAAACTTCACAGCAGATATATTCCAATTAAATTTCAAACTCATAAATGTTCTCATCCACAAGAGTAATATCAATTTCCTTTTCTTTCCTCTCTTAGAGAGGACTGACTTTATAGGGGTTATTCACTTTTTACAGATGAAAGAAACATTTCTGTATTTCATTTCACTTATCCCTCCACAGATTGGGTTTATAAACAAATAAAGCAACAATAATAAACAAATAGTCATTATTTTTGGATTTTTTGGCAATTGGAGGTAACGCAGGGGAATCTAAAACATTTATTTATTAGTTCTCTATAACTCAACTGGTGAATTATGTATGCTCCTCTGTCTCTAGAGTGGGCGATCTTTGGGATTCTCCCAACATATTGCAAGGTAAACAAGAGATGTAGAAAGTTATTTCTTGCCATTTCAGCTGCGGTCAGAAAGAATATACTCCAGGTCTGGGCCCAGAGTGCTCCCCCCATGTTTGCACTCTTCCAAGAAAAACTCCCCCACATATTTCAAATAAACTGGATTTGGTGTTTATTCAATATTGCAAAAATAAAAAATAAAATTATAGGGGATGACACTGTAATGCAATTTTTCACATTAGACAACTTGTGTAATAGCGCCACTAATTCCGCAGCGCTGTACAGAGAACTCACATCAGTCCCTGCCCCATTGGGGCTTACAGTCTAAATTCCCTAACACACACACACACATACACAGACTAGCGTCAATTTGTTAGCAGCCAATTAACCTACCAATATGTTTTTGGAGTGTGGGAGGAAACCGGAGCACCCGGAGGAAACCCACGCAAACACGGGGAGAACATACAAACTCCTCACAGATAAGGCCATGGTCGGGAATTAAACTCATGACCCCAGTGCTGTAAGGCCGAAGTGCTAACCACTATACCACCATGGAATTTTCAGTTATTCCCTCAATTATCCCAAAATACAATCACAATCTAAATCAGAGTTACTTTAAATCCAATAATTCCCTGCATAAATATAGTGTTAGAAAAGAAACAAGCCTATACCATACATTCATTATTTAAAACCCAATGACAGACTGCTATTAAATGGGAATACATTTCACAAAGAGTCTCACTGCTTATTGAATAAAAATAATGAATTGACATACAGAAATATAAATGTAAAACAACTTCTTAAAATTAAACACAGAAACGGTATTAGCATACTTACATATCTTTTTGTATAATCTTTAGTAGAAGACAGATTCCCTAAAACTGTCAATTTATAAAATAATTGCATTACTTTTTATACTTCCTTGCTCAAAATTGCCTCGTTAACATCCCTGAAAGAGGTGTGTTGGTATACTAATCTGTTTTACAACCACTTTATTGCGTTTTTGTTTAAGAACAGTTCCAATAATGGATACTAAAAATATATAATAACTTGCTATAACATTTCATTAATATGGTAGGACTCTTGCACATATACATGATTAAGCTATATTTATTCCTAGGTGAGATACATTATCCCTATAGGTTTACAGGTTTCTTATGGGGCCTGTATATGTAACACATATCTGGCTACTTCCAGGTTACAAATGTATGCAGAAGTATTCTCAAAAAAAGATCAGTATTGCTTTGATCCATTGTGTTCCTTATAAGGATAATACACTGAATTTGAAGTGACCCTAATATGGTGTAGCCAAAGCAATTTTAGAAAAGCTCTTATGGTCCTTGGAACTTTTAATTATTGGGCAATGAAAAGGGCTGATTGCTATTTTATGACAACAGGCCATCATGGAGCAAGTGATCCAGGTTAGGCGACATAAAACAGGCCCTGAAGAATGTCCGTTTCTTTCATCAAAATATATTAATCCTTTGTTTGCTTACACACAATGGTTTGCTGGAAAGCATTTTATCTAAAGCAGGAGTGTCCAACCTTTTAGCTTCCCTGGGCCACATTGGAAGACGACGAGTTGGTTTGGGCCGCACATAAGATACACTAACATTAACGATAGCTGATCATCCAAAAAACCATAAAAACATAGTTAACATATATATATATATATATATATATATATATATATATATATATATATATATATATATATATATATCCCTTTTTTTTCAAATCCCCCTATACTTACCTTTCAATCGCCCTGTTCAAAAATCCTCTCTAGTTATTATACTATAATCACTTTTTGTATTGTTTCGATCCAATATCAATAAAGTGCATTTAAGCCAGGCATTGTATATCAGGGTGCCCTGACCAGGCCTGCGGTACCTGACATATACACCACTGTGACCCCAAATTGTGACCTGTTTTGATAATTACACCACTATGTTAGTTAAGGGATAACAACTTATAATGGGCCAAAGAGAATAATATATAATGCCCCATTAGTATTACAAGTAGAAGTATGTAGCAGGGAGATAAGGTCCATGATGCTCCAGGACCAGGTGACTTTTATTCACTGATTAGCGTCAATTGAAATAATAAAAAAAATCCCCCTTAACTTACCTTTTAATTGGCTTGTTCTCCTGTCCTCTTCTCTTCTTTTCTCCAATTCTGTACTGCTGATTGTTCTTCTCGCGCGGGTGACTCCTCTGTGCTGTGCTCCGCAATGGATGTTGGGCGTGATGACATCACGCCTGGCATTCACTGCGAGCACTGCACGGAGGAGGAGACAAGGGAGGGAGCCGGAGTACCAGCTGACGTGACCGCAAGGTAAGTATTTTCTTTTCTTTTCTTTGCAGGATTTTTTTTTTCCATTAACAGCGCTGCCCCCTTACCACAACCAAAACTCCTTCTGGGCCACATTTACAGGCGTGCTGGGCCGCATGCTGATCTAAAGTAACTTCAGATTTTAGAATAGATGAAGCCAACATTAATTTATCATGTTCCTACTTATCCTTATATTGGTTACACTAAAGCAAGGGGACTACAAGCATTGGGTCCCCATACTAAAAAATTAAGCTATATCAGACTGGGCTGGTTGCACTATAAAAAGGAAGAGTGCTGGAATGCCCGGTCATAATGTGAATTAGCTCCAGTCCATAAAGCAATGGGTTTGAGCTCCTATGGAAATCTATCTTGCAAAATATCAATAGGGCCAACAAGCTCAGCGGTGACTAATAGTTATAAGTAAAAAAAACGATATCAAACCATTCCGTAACTACAAGTTCCAGCAAGCCTACACAGCCACTGACTGCTTGTGCATGCAGATAATTGTCAAACTAATGGTATAAAAAAATTACTAAAAAACAACAACACCCCCTAATTTACCCCTTTATTAAACCCCTAAATCCATAGGGATTTTTTTTTTCTGAAATAGTCCAAATAGAAATAACATAAGTGTAACAGATAAACAGAACTTGCTTCAAATGGAGTTGTAGCTATAAGTTGTGTCCATGTATTATGTTTGTTTACAGTATGCAATACATTTTTTGCTTATGACACCCAAATCAACAGTGGTGCCATAAAATTTCCCAGTGCTATTCAGCACAGGGCTGTTTGACCCTTGGGTAGCGAGGCACTTGAATTTTTGTGAACACACTCTTCCTCCTGCAAAAGTGATAACCGTACTGAGTTAAACCACTGGCCATTCATTTGGGATTGGAGGACACAACATTTGTTTTTGTTTTTTTATTTATTTACTTTTAATTGTAAAAATAACAGCAATTATTAAGTTGAGTATCTTTGCTCTGGTGGTTTCTATATGCTAAAGCTCTGTGCAATTTAAAACATAAATGTAAAAGAACAAATTTATGAACATGTTATTTACACTTACAGTTGGGCTGCATTTTAGCAACCAATAGTATATGAGCCCCTTAATGCTAAAATGAATATCAAACAGGAAAAATACTAGCGTTGCAACATTTACATGTATGTAAAAAGAAAATGATTCATAATCAACATTGTCAAGTTTAAGCATATACCAAAGATTATGTAAATAATTATGACAGACAACTGTTAAAAAAAGATGTATTGGAGCATGAAATTCAAGCTGCAGGGTACAAAACACCTGCAAAGAATAATGCAGGCATACACAGCCAGAATTCCACAACAGGATTTGCATCCACGCTGCCAAATGAACCCATAAACTAAATTAAAGAAACTATTTTGCTTCTACCTTGGATTAAATGATGAACTGTACACCAAAACACCTTATGTTATGTAATTTCACAGATAAGTCTTAACCATGCAGTAATTCTGAAGGAATGTAGCAGCAAAAAAAAAGAACCTTTGTGATACAGTACAAGGCCAAAAGGTTTTGAGGTTGTTACAGCTTAGTCATTATGCCAAAAAGCTCTCCTGTGTTACACTGTTTAATGAAATGACAATAAAAAAAGAGAAATATGAAATCTCAGTGAGTAGGGAGTATGAAGAAGGTAGACTGGATTCTTTTACCAAACAAAATACTGTGAGAGTCCAATTTAAACCTATAAAAGTCAGGAAATGGATTAATGTAGATTGATGCTGGATGGTGGTATTTTCTTTACAGACAAAATACAAAACGGAGTAGAAACCCTTACCTTGATCATGGGGCTTTATAAACTATAAGCTGCCTAAGTACTTAAGAAGCAGCTGCCTCTACTGCAGCATATGTGGTCTCTGTGCTAGACTGCTTTAAAAACATAACTATAAACTAGATAATTATAGGTGTTTTGTCTTCTAAAAGGAAACAAATTCTCCTACCTTAACCTGGTAAGGCAGTTAGAATTCTACTATTGGGATTGTGTACCGGAAATGACTTTTGTTCTTATAAGCCGCAAGCTCTGTCCCAAGACTAATATATATATATATATATATATATATATATATATATATATATATATATTCCAATTGTTTAACTGCTGGAAGGAAACCATGCGACAACACGACGTAACGAAAAAAGGACAAAGCAACTAATCTTAGCTTCTAAATAGCATTTTTGGGCTATTTAACAAACAGTTTGCTAATATATAAAAACTGCTACACATTACAAATCAGACCCGCTCAATGCTGGTTGACCCTGCTAGTTTATCTATAATTGGGGAAGAAATATGCCAATGTTCAGTCTTACGTGTATGTTTAGGATATTAGATGCACAGCAATTGCACTATGAGTTATCCAAAAATAATTTATTACGTATAAATCTTTGGACACGTATCACAAAAATGTGACGTAACAAATATTTATTACTTTAATTGAAAGGTAGCGTTCTAAAGTTATTTTATTTTGTACTTTAATAGGAAAAAAGTTAAAAATTGATGTCCTTGTTTCTCTAAAACAATTCTGATTTCTGAATGGCAGTGTATTAACCTTTCATCTGCTAGGTTGTATTTGAGTATTAAATACTCTGTGGCGAGGAGACTTTTAAAATTATATGGCTCTTCAAACACTTGAAAGGGTTACTGTTCTTTGTACAAGGACTGTGTACATGACATAAAATAAATATATCTTTATCTAATGTAGATTAACACGCTACCAAAATACAGGCCTTATACAAAATAATGCAATATTAATTAGGTACAGAAAGCAGTTGCTAGAAAGGTATTCTTAATTTGATTGTTTGGCAAGTAAAGTATAAAATACATTTTAAGGGTCTACAGCAGGATGCCCATAACATTTTGCTATGGAGTTGGTTGCATATCATTTATGAACATAGGGCCCCCACATTATGAATATTCTCTCAGAAGCTATGGGCCCTAAAAAAGCTTTAACAGGATGCATCAAATCTGGAGTTGCACAAATTCATAAAAATAGTTCCATCCAGAAGTGAAACTGTGCATCGTCGTAAAATTTGCCTCCCGGAGGTGGGGGCGGGAACCATAGTACCCACAGTAGCTCCACCATTGGTTCCATCCCATTCCCAGTCTACATTATAAGAACTTGATATGCAATTTTGGAACAAATGAGGGGTTTGTGGCAGAATTTTGAGATGAAATATGTGCAGGTGCGGTGGTTGTTTTAGGACTTTTTATTCTTGAAATTCGGGGCAATATGTGGCCCTTTTGAAAGAGGTACCTGGAGTTTATTAGGTTTTCTATCACTACTTTAGCCCTGTATTTAAATGAGATGACTCTCTAGCTCATAGAACTTGCATCATCAAGAGCATCGTCATCTATTTATATAGCACCTCCAATTGTACACAAAATATATTTCATTCACATCAGTCCCTGCCCCTTGGAGCTTACAATTTAAATTCCCTAACACACACAGACACACACAACTAGGATTAATGTGCCCCTATGCTAAATGGGGGGATATTTATTGACATATAGGGTGGTAGATGGAAAACATGGGACCACGAATGGTCTTCTTTAAGGGGAAGGGAAACTGGGGGATGTGTTCGGAGCAGGATGTATAGAGTCAAACAATGGGTTGTAGGATTATATGAGAGTGACCTCACAGCCAACACTGGGACAACCTCTGATCAGGAATGTCCTGCTTCTGTCTAGTCCCTGAATAAATTGAATAAATATGATGCTGCCTGCGGTTTTAATCAATTTTGAAGATGGAGATAAAGAGGGAAAAAAAGTTGTTTTTTTCTCTTTAATGACAATATTATTAACAGGTGACATTAATTGTTATTTGTTTGTTTGTTTTTTCTGTGCATTCATTTTGGACTTTCTATTGTACATATGTATTGGATGTATCCTGCAGTGTATTGTCTGTTAGAGCAGAGTGCACCTAGACACCTAGACATATTCAACAACAGACAAATCTTTTTGATCCATGTTGTATACAGACATGCGTATGCCTGATTAACATGCTGTTTAAAAAAAACACAATACATTCGTTTTGCATGCCTTAATGAATCAGGTCTACAATCTGTATCTTAAATATGTCCCCAAGTTCCATTACACAAAGATTTTCTTCATTACGGTCAGCGATGCAAAAACTCTGCTGTTTTACATGGTCATGCTATATTTAAGCTCTTTAACAATATTACTACTTGCCAGACTCCACATAGTACTGCTAAGTCATTAAATAGCTTTTTGTACTAAGCAAACGCTGCAGTTCTAATAAAGATCATTAAAAGGTACTTATCTTTATCATCTTCAGCTGAACAATTTTAGTATTAAAACACAATGGAGCTAGTGTTGATCTTTTAAAAGGAGCTGAGCTGTAAAGACTTAAAATGTTTGTAGTAGTATGGAATTTTACTAGCTGCTGTGTGATGAAAATGTTACCATTATAACCATGCCACACACTGGAATTTACAGAGGAGAGGGGTAAATGGAGGTTGCAATGTGACCACATAAGGCGTCTTACTGCAGGCATAGGGGAATGCAGTTATATATTTATATATTTCAGGTTAGTGTTCATTAGAACTATTGCCACAACATTTGCCTGTATGCAATCTGTTCTAAACTAAACAGATCACTGGGATACACTACTTATTTATTTTTTTAAGAGAATTTGTCAAAATGTCCTTATTTGTATTGCATTACAACTAGAGATGCTGAGGCTATTAGAGACAGTTTGAACTGGTCCAGCTCGATAACCTGAAATTTTTGCCTAACCAATCTTAAAATGATCAAAATGTGTTTCTGGTTCTACCACCAGGATATTTATTTAAAAAATATCAATCTAACTCATACTACTTGAACTTGAGTTTAAAGTCTGCAATCCCCATTAGCAGTTAAAAGACATTAAAAAAAAACCATGAAATGGCACCTTTTAAAGATTATATGGCTACATGTCACAGTGTTTTTAACTTTTTTAAATTATCATTTAAACAACGAACATTACTGTGCCGGAGATTGAAGCTCTTATGGAAAAACTTTAACAATATCATACAATGTATTCATTTAAAGCTGAAAACAAGTTTAAACAGAGTTGAACCTGTTCGCCTTGCTCGAACTTGGCTCAAAATATCAAGAACAACTTTTAATCAATTTTGATCGTCTCTATTTACTACATAGGTCATTATAGGTCATTGTTCACTATGGGGCCAATTTAAATCAGCCGCGTTATTCTAGGAATAACGTGGCCTGCGCACTATTACCGTTACTAAGGGGCCGCAAACAAAAATCCGGGGTAAAATTAAGTATTAACGGTAATACCATTAGCGCCGCGCTATTCCTAGAATAACATGGCCGAATTGAATCAGCCCCTATGTATTTAGCAAATAAAACTATGGAACCCGTTCACCCAAGAGAAATCACTAAATGCAGCAAGTTGTTGATGTGCTGCCCTCCCCCCCTTCAGCCCACCTTGCTCTACATCGGTCAACTCTCTCAGCTGTATCCCAGGAGTAATCAGGTCAGGAAGAAACCACAGCACATAAAGGCCTTACTGAATTACAGCACAAACATTATCATAGGGGATACCCCTTTTTGTTCATTACGTATTGCAGGCTTCAGTTCTTCTATATTGTGCAGAAAATCTAAATGTATGGTCCTTGGTCTACTGTACAGCGCAAACATATAAACTCACTAAACAGACATCACAATGTGGCATCATAAATTACTATACCTTGTTTAATGAGACTGACACACCTTCTGCATTCTGCGAACACCACTAAATTAACGTTTCAAATTTATAAACTTTCTATTTATTATTTATTTTTCTTCTATGTGTAGCAAACAATCTCTATATACATTTTCTCAAAGAAGTAAGACATTATAAATATATATAGAAAATTGTGCTAAAAAGCTTTTTTTAGCTATAATATTTTCTTGACAGAGGATGCTGGCCAACACAGCAGTTAAAAATATTATTACATCCACATAAAAAAATGATTTATAAAAAGACAGAACAAAGCATTGTAACGTATAACTTGGTGTGACCCCAGCAAAAAAAACGAACACAGCATTTCAAGGGTTTACAAAAACATGATGAATTGTTCGGAATTATATTTTCCAGATGGGCAAATGTCCCATACAAAATCCATTGTATTGTTTATAATTTTTACGTTTATAGACATGCAGAATATCAAAAGAATAGTCTCTATCCACAAACGCCTGACAATGTACCTACAAATCATGATGATAAACAGATTTTATGAATACCTAGTGTGATCTACTGAACACATAAATAAAGTTAAACCAACTATGGACAGATATTTTCCACTGTCTCTTACCCATATAAACAGATCATGGCCTGGAGAACAAAGGATTTTTTCCCCCCCTAACTATTCATCTAGCGCATTGCAGAAAATATTGGTTGTGTAAACGTTCTTCCTAATATTCACAATGGTAAAATAGCACAATGAGAATGCCGACTAGTTTAGGATTTACTGATATGACAGGAGAGGTGAATGAGTAATGCCTACTATATGTAGTACCAGATGTCATCCAACGCACCATGGACAAAATATTATTTTTTAAAAAAATGATTTATTGTAGACGTGTAGAAAAATGTGCAATAAACATTTTCACTATGAAATAGTGTAATTTCTAGACATGAGCGCACTCGGATTTTGTGAATCCGAGCCCACCCGAACGTTGCCGATCCGAGTCGGATCCGAGACAGATCCGGGTATTGGCGCCAAATGAAAACCTGAAACCGAGGCTCGGAGTCATAATCCCGCTGTCGGATCTCGCGATACTCGGATCCTATAAATTCCCCGCTAGTCGCCGCCATCTTCACTCGGTTATTGATCAGGGTAGAGGGAGGGTGTGTTATGTGGTCCTCTGTCCTGGTAGATCTCGTGCTGTGCTGTTTAGTTCTGTGCTGTGCTGTGCTGTGCTGTGTTCTGCAGTATCAGTCCAGTGGTGCTGTGTGCTGTGCTTTGTCAATTTTGAGTTCAGTGGTGCTGCTGGGTCATGTGCTGTGTCCTGTTCAGTCCAGTCGTGCTGTGTCCTGTGGTCTGTGCTTCTAAGGGCATAGTTATTTCCCCATTATTCCCAAGTGTTTAAAAAATTGAAAAAAAGTTATAAAAAAAAATACAAAAAAATAATAAAAAAAAAAATTAATTACAACAAAATTTGCAAAACCAATCCTGCAGTATAAGCCCATTGGTACTGCAATATTACCAAGTTCACACATTCAGCAGTAAAAGTCCAGTGGTACTGAAATATTACCAGGTTCACACATTCTGCAGTATCTTGTGCTACATATTATGGAGAACAAAAATTTGGAGGATAAAGTAGGGAAAGATCAAGACCCACTTCCTCCTAATGCTGAAGCTGCTGCCACTAGTCATGACATAGACAATGAAATGCCATCAACGTCGTCTTCCAAGCCCGATGCCCAATCTCCTAGTACAGGGCATGTAAAATCCAAAAAGCCCAAGTTCTCAAAAAATAGCAAAAAGAGAAACCTAAAATCATCTGAGGAGAAACGTAAAGTTGGCAATATGCCATTTACGACACGTAGTGGCAAGGAACGGCTTAGCCCTGGCCCGTGTTCATGACTAGTGGTCCAGCTTCACCCAAGGATCTTAGCCCTCCTCCTCCTCCCCCCCCCCTACAAAAAATTGAAGAGAGTTATGCTGTCAGCAACAAAACAGCAAACAACTCTGCCTTCTAAAGAGAAATTATCACAAATCTCCAAGGCGAGTGCAAGGGTGTTGGTGGTTGTCAAGCCTAACCTTCCCATCACTGTACGGGAAGAGGTGGCTCGGGAGGAGGCTATTGATGATGTAGCTGGCGCTGTGGAGGAACTTGATGATGAGGATGGTGATGTGGTTATTGAAAATGAGGCACCAGGGGGGGAAACAGCTGATGTCCATGGGATGAAAAAGCCCATCGTCATGCCTGGTCAGAAGACCAAAAAATGCACCTCTTCGGTCTGGAGTTATTTTTATCCAAATCCGGACAACCAATGTATGGCCATATGTAGCTTATGTAAAGCTCAAATAAGCAGGGGTAAGGATCTTGCCCACCTAGGGACATCCTCCCTTATACGTCACCTGAATAACCTTCATAGTTCAGTTGTTAGTTCAGGAACTGGGGCTAGGACCGTCATCGGTACAGGGACACCTAAATCCCGTGCTCCAGTTGGATACACACCAGCAACACCCTCCTCGTCAACTTCCTCCACGATCTCCATCAGATTGAGTCCTGCAGCCCAAGTCAGCAGCCAGACTGAGTCCTCTCCAATACGGGATTCATCCGAGGAATCCTGCAGCGGTACGCCTACTACTGCCACTGCTGTTAGTCGGTCATCTTCCCAGAGGGGAAGTCGTAAGACCGCTAAGTCTTTCACAAAACAATTGACCGTCCAACAGTCGTTTGCCATGACCACAAAATACGATAGTAGTCACCCTATTGCAAAGCGTATAACTGCGGCTGTAACTGCAATGTTGGTGTTAGACTTGCGCCCGGTGTCCGCCATCAGTGGAGTGGGATTTAGAGGGTTGATGGAGGTATTGTGTCCCCGGTACCAAATCCCGTCGAGATTGCACTTCACTAGGCAGGCGATACCAAAAATGTACAGAGAAGTACGATCAAGTGTCCTCAGTGCTCTAAAAAATGCGGTTGTACCCACTGTCCACTTAACCACGGACATGTGGACAAGTGGTTTTGGGCAAACGAAGGACTATATGACTGTGACAGCCCACTGGGTAGATGCACCCCTTCCGCAGCAACAGCAACAGCTACATAAGTAGCAGCATCTACAAAATGGCTGCTCGTGCAAAGGCAGGCATCATTGTGTATTACAGGCTTTAATAAGAGGCACAACGCTGACAACATATTAGAGAAACTGAGGGAAATTATCTCCCAGTGGCTTACCCCACTTAGACTCTCGTAGGGATTTGTGGTGTTAGACAATGCCAGTAACATTGTGCGGGCATTAAATATGGGCAATTTCCAGCACGTCCCATGTTTTGCCCACACGATTAATTTGGTGGTGCAGCATTACCTCAAGAGTGACAGGGGTGTGCAGGAGATGCTTGCGGTGGCGCGCAAAATTGCTGGACACTTTCGGCATTCAGCCAGTGCCTATCGCAGACTAGAGGCACATCAAAAAAGCATGAACCTGCCCTGCCATCACCTCAAACAAGAGGTTGTGACACGCTGGAACTCCACCCTCTATATGCTGCAGAGGATGGAGGAGCAGCAAAAGGCCATTCAGGCCTACACAGCCACCTACGACATAGGCAAAGGAGTGGGGATGCGCCTGAGTCAAGCGCAGTGGAGACTGATTTCCGTGTTGTGCAAGGTTCTCCAGCCGTTTGAACTTGCCACACGAGAAGTCAGTTCCGACACTGCCAGCTTGAGTCAGGTCATTCCCCTGATCAGGCTGTTGCAGAAGCAGCTGGAGAAAGTGAGGGAGGAGCTGGTAAACCATTGCGATTACACCAAGCATGTAGCTCTTGTGGATGTAGCCCTTTGTAGGCTTTGCCAGGATCCGAGGGTGGTCACTCTTTTAAAGTCAGAGGTATACATTCTGGCCACCGTGCGCGATCCTCGGTTTAAAGCGTATGTTGTGTCTCTGTTTCCGGCGGACACAAGTCTACAGCGGTGCAAAGACCTGCTGGTCAGGAGATTGTCCTCTGAAGAGGACCGTGACATGCCAACAGCTCCACCCTCATTTTCTTACACATCTATGGCTGCGAGGAAAAAGCTCAGTTTTCCTAAAAGAGCCGCTGGCGGGGATGCTGATAACATCTGGTCCGGACTGAAGGACCTGCCAACCATTGCAGACATGTCTACTCTCGCTGCATTGGATGCTGTCACAATTGAAAAAATGGTGGAGGATTATTTTGCTGACACCATCCAAATAGACATGTCAGACAGTCCATATTGTTACTGGCAGGAAAAAAAGGCAGTTTGGAAGCCCCTGTACAAACTTGCTTTATTTTACCTGAGTTGTCCCCCCTCCAGTGTGTACTCGGAAAGAGTTTTTAGTGCAGCGGGGAACCTGGTCAGTGAGCGGCGAAGGAGGTTGCTTCCTCACAACGTTGAAAAAATGATGTTTATAAAAATGAATAATCAATTCCTCAATGAAGTACAGCACTGCCCTCCAGATAGTACAGAGGGACCTGTGGTTGTGGAGTCCAGCGGGGACGAATTGATAATGTGTGAGGAGGAGGAAGTACACACGGTAGGGGGAGAGGAATCAGAGGTTGAGGATGAGGACGACATCTTTCCTCAGTAGAGCCTGTTTAGTCTGTACGGGGAGAGATGAATAGCTTTTTTGGTGTGGGGGCCCAAACAAACCAATCATTTCAGCCACAGTTGTTTGGTAGGTCCTGTCGCTGAAATGATTGGTTTGTTATAGTGTGCATGTCCTATTTCAACAACATAAGGGTGGGTGGGAGGGCCCAAGGATAATTCCATCTTGCAACTCTTTTTTGGCATTATGTGACCATTCAACAGTCGTTTGCCATGTTCAAAAAGTAAAACAAAATGTCAACTAATTCAAAATATTAAACCAAAAGTAAAATGCCCTGTCATTATTTAAAACAAGAGGTATTGACGTGCTAGAATTACTGTAGTGTTTATATGTTATAAATGTGGTGGTCGAGTACTGATGGGAATCCTTCCCTTACCTTGTCCTCCAGACACGATTCAGGTTCTTTTTTACTCGGACATCCGGTGGTCAGGAGATAAATAATTCAATGAGAGGGACAAGGATTGGTCAAATAACTTGGGTTTATTAATAATGCGGTAAAGATAATTTTGGTTATTTGGTTATTTGGCCACCGCGCCACTGACCCCTTCAACTCAATGGTAATGACAAAATATTCATTTGATCAACATAGAGCACAATAGCATTTAACATATAATAATAATAAATCAATTTTCAGGTAAATCACTTAACATTAATATTCCACTAAAACATTTGGTAACGTTACCATATTTACACTCAGTCCTGGGTTGAACTGTGCACAGGAATTTAGTAGAAGTGCTGCACGTGGTTGGGGCCCATAAATTACTTTTTCACGCCAAATAAACTGATGATCTTTTGTATTACACAGTCTCTTTTGTGTGTATTCACAGACCTCTCTATTTTCTCTCCTCTCACACTGTTCTCAGTACATAGCTCAGTCTGCTTAGTGTGATGTCACAGATCTCTATACTGCTTATTTGTTTTCAGTACTTTCCTTTTTACTCACACCTCTCTTTGGCTCACTTCTTATCCTCTTCTCTTCTTACACTTACTTCATTTTTAATCTGCTTATAGATCAGTTTGTCCGATTTTCATTCTGTCCCTATTTTTCTCTCTCAGTCTATGCAGACACAGGGATCTCTCTCCCTCAGAAGTCTAGAACTTTCCTCTCCCCACTGCCTTCTGGGAGTTCACAGTTATTACCAAAGTTAGTGGACTTGTTGCTATGCCACACACTCCTCCTTCCTGTCACTCCCGGCAACCACCAACCACTCCCAACTGTCACTTCTCCCTCAAGAAACATTTTTTTTTTTTTAAATCTTTATAAACACTTAACAATTAACAAATTAAATTAACAAATTAAAAACATATAGATACAGCCCAGGGTACTCAGATTTTGGGGCACCACATAAACACTACACTTGGAAGTTGGAGGAGGTATTGTAGTACCGGGGCCACTCCACTATGCAGTCCAGATAGAGGTGTATCAGATATTAAACAACGTTGACTGTTTCTTGAAAAAACTTTTAAATAATATTGTGGGGAACACTACACTATGCAGTCCATAATTTTTTTTGGTGGAATTCAGACCCGTGGAGGGTTTTTTAATTATATTGTGGCCCCGGTAAAAAAGTGTACCGGGGCCACCCCACTACGCAGTCAAGAAACTTTTTTTTTGGAATTCAGACCCTTGGAGGGTTTTTTAATTATATTGTAGGGACCACTCCTCTACACAGTCCAGATAAATTTTTGGGTGCGATTCAGACCCGTGGAGGGTTTTTTAATTATATTGTAGGGACCACTCCTCTACGCAGTCCAGGTACATTTTTTGATGTAATTAAGACCAGTTTATGGTTTTCTTATTATATTGTGGTGACCACTCCTCTACGCAGTCCAGGTACATTTTTTGGTGCAATTCAGACCAGTTGATGGTTTTCTTATTATATTGTGGTGACCACTCCTCTACGCAGTCCAGGTACAATTTTGGGTGTAATTAAGACCAGTTGATGGTTTTCTTATTATATTGTGGTGACCACTCCTCTACGCAGTCCAGGTACAATATTTGGTGGGATTCAGACCATTTGAGGGTTTTTAAATTATATTGTGGTGACCAATCCTCTACGCAGTCCAGGTACATTTTTTGGTGCGATTCAGACAAGTTGATGGTTTTCTTATTATATTGTGGTGACCACTCCTCTACGCAGTCCAGGTACATTTTTTGGTGCGATTCAGACCAGTTGAGGGTTTTTAAATTATATAGTGGTGACCACTCCTCTACGCAGTCCAGGTACATTTTTTGGTGCGATTCAGACCAGTTGATAGTTTTCTTATTATATTGTGGTGACCACTCCTCTACGCAGTCCAGGTACAATTTTTGGTGTAATTAACACCAGTTGATGGTTTTCTTATTATATTGTGGTGACCACTCCTCTACGCAGTCCAGGTACATTTTTTGGTGCGATTCAGACCAGTTGAGGGTTTTTAAATTATATTGTGGTGACCACTCCTCTACGCAGTCCAGGTACATTTTTTGGTGCGATTCAGACCAGTTGAGGGTTTTTAAATTATATTATGGTGACCACTCCTCTACGCAGTCCAGGTACTTTTTTTGGTGCGATTCAGACCAGTTGATGGTTTTCTTATTATATTGTGGTGACCACTCCTCTACGCAGTCCAGGTACATTTTTTGGTGTAATTAAGACCAGTTGATGGTTTTCTTATTATATTGTGGTGACCACTCCTCTACGCAGTCCAGGTACATTTTTTGGTGCGATTCAGACCAGTTGAGGGTTTTTAAATTATATTGTGGTGACCACTCCTCTACGCAGTCCAGGTACATTTTTTGGTGCAATTTAGACCAGTTGATGGTTTTCTTATTATATTGTGGTGACCACTCCTCTACGCAGTCCAGATACAATTTTTGGTGTAATTAAGACCAGTTGATGGTTTTATTATATTGTGGTGACCACTCCTCTACGCAGTCCAGGTACATGTTTTGGTGAAATTAAGACCAGTTGATGGTTTTCTTATTATATTGTGGGGACCACTCCACTACGCAGTCCAGAAAGATACCTCGTTGCAACGTTTTGGACTAATAACAATATTGTGAGGTGTTCGGAATACACTGTAAATTAGTGGAAATGATTGTTATTGAATGTTATTGAGGTTAATAATAGCGTAGGAGTGAAAATAAGCCCAAAAACATGATTTTTGAACTTTTTATGCTTTTTTCAAAAAAAATCCGAATCCAAAACCTTAAATCCGAACCAAAACCTTTCGGCAGGTGTTTTGCGAAACAAATCCGAACCCAAAACACAAAACACCAAAAGTCGCCGGTGCACATCCCTAGTAATTTCTCTTCCTTTTTAAACATTAATATAATATAGGACACGGGGGAGGAAGGGGAAGGGAAAGGGTGAAAGTTTTGGGAAAGGGTGGTTAATGGATTACACGTCATAAATAACTATCATATTCTAGTAACCTGAAAATATATGTCGTCATTACCATATGTAATAAAGACAGGGCAGCACACTGTCATACCTCCCAAAATATGGGTGACGGCCCCAAACTGCCAAGACATGCCTCCAATTTGGTTGTTTTTGTCACAAAAAAATATGGCTTGTACTGTTAAAACATAGGACAGATGTCCTTAAATAAGTACATTCTTTGTCTTGTAAATTAAATATGTTTTATGGGGTGCCAAGGCTATAGATTTGTAAGGGACATCCTTACAACTATTACAATACTCTTGGGCATCATTTCTGTTTAAAATAATGAGGCAGCTATATTATACAAAAATGTTTCTCCTTGACCCCAAAAGTTATGTTGTATTGCAACTATCATTATTGACAATGGAAGATGTAGTAAGCATTTGCATGGTAATGAGTGACATATGCATCACTTTGGAAAGGTATAGATTACCAACTATAAATCCCTTTGTGGCTGCCTCCCCCTTTCGGTGTTATAGATAGGAGTCACATGGGACACACACCACGTGACAGGTGACGTCACATGTATGCAGAACAGTAAGAGAGGCTGTAACAAGGTGTGAGGGGAGTGGTTTGATTGGGGGGGCTCGTAATATAACGAGTGAAGAATGGAAGGGGGGAGGGGTTCTTAATATAGTGTGTGAGTGTAAGGGGGGTACTTAACATAATGTGTGAGGGATGGAAGGGGGGTATTAATGTAATGTGTGATTGAAGTGAGTGGGGGTCTTAATATAATGCGGGTTTGAGGTAGGCTAATAAAGTAATGGTGTTTAGGTGGGGGCCAATTATTTAATGGGTGCTATTTTATATGTGGGGTGATAGAGGGGTAATTTAATTTATTGATGCGGTCTATTCATTTAAGATGGGGTGATAGGACCATAAATTTAATGCTGCCGTGGTTTGGGGGCTATTAATTCAATGTGGGGCCGTTTGGGGAGAATGAGCTATATTTTTTAAACATGAATTATTCAACGGCAGTGAAGTAAATGTTATTAATTTATTGTAATTTTGGTGGGAGGTAGGCTATTGATTTAATTGTGGACTGAGGGTTGGAGCTAATTATTCAATGGTGGGTGCTATTGATTTGTTTGTGAGGTGATGATGGGGCTATTTAATTTAATAGTGGGGCCTATTAATTTAAGGTGAGGTGAAGGGACCTTTAATTTAATGATGGGGTGGTTTGGTGCCATTAAATGAATGTGGATCTGAGTTTGGGGAGGAGAGCTATTTATTAAATGTGAATATGAATTATTTAACACTGGGTTGGTTGTGGGAAATTGTTATATTTATTAACTATAAATGCTATTAGTTTATTGCTAGGGCTGTTTGGACGGTGGGAAATAGTATTCCTATTTGATGAATAAGACTATTAATTTAATGTCAGGGCTGGTTGGAGGGAAATATATCTATTTATCAAATGTGAATACGATTATTTTAATGTTGGGGCTGGAGGGAGGCCTAATTATAAAATGTGGGAGCTATTGATTTAACGCTGGGGCTGGTTGGAGTTTTCAAAATCTCATGTACCAATTTGTTTTCCAAATAGGACTCCCAAAATTCCAGGATGCAGACAGGCAGCAACTGAGCTAAAGACACCAGCAGCCACAGGTAATGGAAAGCAACAAGAACAGGACACACATATACTGGTATAAGGGTACACATATACTGGCACAGACACTGGCCCCACACATACTGGGCCCCAACTACCATTTATTGGGCCCCGCCTACATGAGGCCACTTTAAGTTCCCAATCCACTCTTTGCAACTACAGTGCCAAGATATTTAAACAGCATGGTATAGCTACCACCAAGCGTAACACACATGACTACTGAACAATAGTGTGTTCTCTGTTTCAAAGGCAATGCAATTTTTTTGCATTGAAAAAGCAGATTCCTAACAGCAAGCAGGTAATAGAAATATCTGATTTTAAATGGTTTGAAATTTCCATAACATAGCTTAACACTGTAAGGTACAGAAAATATTTCTTATATGTAAGGTGAATAGATAATCTTAACTGTAACAAACAGTGAAGCTATATAATTTAATACCAATTTGATTTGATAGTTGAGAGCAGCTACAGAAAAAGTGTCACCTGCCCATACCTACCTACTTGCAACGAAATTCCCATGAAATAAGACCATCCTCCCGCATCCCACCCACAATATGACCTCACCTTTCGCTGTGCGATAATGTGAATCGTGGTACTGCAGCAAAGACGAGACTCCAAGGGGGATGGAAATAAAAAAAAAGTCAACAAGTATTCTCCTGCTAGGAATTAAGTCTTAGGTCCCATTGTCTCCATTTCAAACCAGCAAATAACATGAAAATACACTATGATAGACTCTTCTTCAAAATATTTTGTTGTTTTCTCAACTCTATGGGGGGTATTCAATTGTTAGCGAGACGGGTGAAAATCCCGCGCTCAAAAAAAACCCAAAAACCTGCGCTCGTTTTAAAAAAAAACAAAAACGCTCAATTCAATTGTTAACATTGCATCCACCCCCTCGCACTCTATTATTGGTCCTAGCGAGTTTGAAATGAGGAGTGGTTAAGGCAGCCATTTTAGTATAAAAAAATAAAATAGAAAATTAATGCAATCAAGAAGGGCCCCAGCACTGCAAAGGAGATTGGGCCCCTACACTGCAATCAAGAAGGGCCCCAGCACCTCAAAGGAAATTGGGCCCCTACACTGCAATCAAGAAGGGCCCCAGCACTGTAAAGGAGATTGGGCCCCTACACTGCAATGGAGATTGGGCCCCTACACTGCAATCAAGAAGGGCCCCAGCACTGCAAAGGATGGGCCCCCACACTGCAATCAAGAAGGGCCCCAGCACTACAAGCAGGGCCGGATTAAGGGAATGGAGGCCCCTGGGCTAAGGGCGCCTCCATTCCCCCGTAAGGCCCCCAATGTGAGCCACCCGCCGCCCCCCCGTACCCCGTGAGGGCCCCACCCCCCAAGCGCTTACCTGTCACTGTAGTCCTACGTCCCCGGCGCGGACGGAGGACTACAGTGACAGTGCTCAGCAGCATTGATCGGGCTGGGGGCGCCCCCGCCCCCGGACCGATCAATAATGCTGCTGAGGACTTTGAAGGGCCCCTTGGATGCCCGAGGCCCCTGGGCTATAGCCCAGTTAGACCTCGGGTTAATCCGGCACTGACTGCAAGCAACAGTCCCCCCGTCCCCCCCCCCGGACAGCAGATAGATTTTAAGGTACAAATATTTGTTGGGACTTTGCGTAAATGAGTGTGTGTAGGTAAAGCATCAGAAAACTGAGGATTTTGTCCATGGTGAGTATTTTTTTTTTTTTTTTTTTTTAATAAAAATCTATGGTGTACATGAGGGTGTTTACTGCATTTCTTGGGGTTTTATTATTTTTAATAAAAATTTGTGGTTGGAATGAGGGTGTTGTGCTTTTATTTAACATTTTGCTTTGTGGAACTACAGATCACAGCCAGCCGTGGGTGTAAGAGTATGTTGGCACTTGTGGTTCTACAAGTGCAAACATGCCCTTGGTGCCATGGGTACGCTGGTGCTTGTAGTTAGACAAGTAGCAGCATGCCCACATTATTTAGGCCAACATGGCTGGCTGGGACAATTTTTTGTTTTTTTTCATACAAAATCCCAATTTATTACCCTACTACCCACAGCCCAGGGGTAGTAGGAAGAGCCCTAGTGCTATCGGCACTGGGCTGTGTGTCCCTAGGGGGGTGGCCTACTTACATTTTTCAGCGGACCACACTCCCTAAGGAATCCAGGCCAGCACTAATTAGTCTGTGGGTGTTTAGTCATTATGGCCGTGGGACCCAAACTGCGTTTCCCCCCCTGCTATAGTGCCTATCACCCCGGCTGGTTTGCCTAGTGCTGGTTCAATGAAAATAGGGGGAACCCTACGCAAAATTTTTCAAAGATTTAAACACACACAGCAATAGCCTGCCAGCACTAGGGTTAAGACTAAAGTATAGAGTGGGGAGCAAACGCTTTTTGTTTTAAAAAATAAATAAATAACATGCTACTTACTGAGGTCAGGCACAACAACCACCCCCCCCCCCCCTCTAAAAAATAAAGATTAAATACACGCACCACTAATGGATTTTTTTAAAGCGGGAACTTTGAAAAAAAAAATTAATTATTTCACTGTTATTTTTTTAAAAAAAATAGTACTTTTCAGTTTTCAGGTTATTTTAATGAACTTTTACACCTATTTTTTTCAGTTTAATTTAGATTTTTCTTAACTTAAAAATTTTTTTTTTTCTTTGAGCAGACCAAGGAGGTGCAAGATGAAACAGCAGATTTGCCTGTTTCACCCACAGCATTAAAAAACAATTGAATAGCTTTTTCCGCTGAGGGTTCGCATCCAGCCTATACTTTAACATTGACAAACGGTTGGACTGCGATAAGACCGTTTCGGTAAAAAAAAAAATAAAAAAAAAGATTAGCATTGCGGGAGAAGTTTCCGCGCTCAAAAATAATAAAAAAAGACTTAACTCGCTTGAAATTACAAACTCGCTAACAATTCAATACCCCCCTATGTATAGAGTTTAAATTCCACAAAATCCAAATTTACAAAAATAGTGTAGAATGGTAAAGCAAAAGTGGATTTTATAACCAGCACTTTGCAACTCTGCAAAATTTGATTTGTGCAAAATTTTGCTGCAATTTTGCTAATCTTTACAACATGGTTTAAAATTCCCCTCCCTAAAACATAGGTTTAATAGAATCATTTATGAACTGCTAATTCTGTGGAACTGCAAGTGCATCTGCTTGTCAACCAACTACATTCCAGTGTGTATGCCCACTGTATGATTTATGGAAAGACCCCTGTAAATGCAATCTGCACAAGAGAAACACTCTGGGTGATAACAGCAAATTGTCATATCAAAGTCCAACCTAATAACACTTCAGGTTCATCCCCTTTATTCATTTAACAATTACATTTTTATCCTAAAATACTGCTCAGTTTAGCCTCGTTTATGGTTTAAATTAATCATCAGAGAAAGGGAACCTTTACTACATGTATCACTCTTGAGTGGTTCAACAACCTGCAGTGAGAAAAAGGCCTCGCACAAAACAGGGAAGGACCCTATAAATGTACTCTCTCCATGTCTTTATATCATTTAAATCAGGCCTGTCCAACCTGCGGCCCTCCAGGTGTTGTGAAACTAGTCCCAGCACGCCCTTCCAGCTATCAACTGGTTGTCTACTGGCAAAGCATGCTGGGCCTTGTAGTTTCACAAAACCTGGAGGGCCGCAGGTTGGACAGGCCTGATTTAAATAATCCCATCCCACAAGAAAAATGTCTTAGGCACGTAATTAATGCACATTTAGCAAGGAACATATTCAATCTGCCCAATAGACACACTTGCACAAAAGTAGGTGCGTGACCTCCAGGGCCGGAGCTAGAATGTCTGGTGCCCCCTGCAAAAAATAGTTTTGCACTCCGCTCTTTATATAAATTATTTGCTATTTCAATAATGCTTTTCTTATTTTAAAACAAATCATATAATAAACTTTAATAGAGAGAGCAATACAAATAAAGGCCCTGATTCATTAAGGATCTTAACTTAAGAAACTTATTTCAGTCTCCTGGACAAAACCATGTTACAATGGAAGGGGTGCAAATTAGTATTCTGTTTTGCACATAAGTTAAATACTGACTGTTTTTTCATGTAGCACACAAATATCAACTTTAAATTTCAGTGTACAAATAAGCTATCAAGTATTTGTGTGCTACATGAAAAAACAGTCAGTATTTAACTTATGTGCAAAACAGAATACTAATTTGCACCCCTTGCATTGTAACATGGTTTTGTCCAGGAGACTTAAATAAGAAGTTTCTTCAGTTAGGATCCTTAATGAATCAGGCCCTAAGACATAAAACAGCAAACATTTATTGTTATATAATATAAATGAAAAATATGCATTCTTTGTAATACAATTTACATTTTTGGCAAATTTGTTTGGTGAGAAGTATAGAAGAGAAAAAAATGCTCCCTCCTTCATCACTTTTGCCCTTTCATCATCACTTTGTATGTCATAATCATACAATGACCCTTCATCATCACACTGTACCTTACATCACACAGTTTCCCCTTTATTACACTGTGCCACTTTTATCAACACTCACACTTACCATTTCATCACACGTTCTTTACGAACGTTTTTATGATCTTCTTTTCTTCTATCTTCTTCTCTTCCTCTTTAGTTTTCTTTTCTTTTCATTTCTTAAGCATTCTGACTCCACTCTGGGCCTGTCCTCACTGACAGGGCTGGGCTGTGATGACATCACACCCGACAGTCAGTGAGCAGGGAGGAGGGTGCTGGCACCGATGCAGATGCCGGGTGCAGCAGTAATTTTTTTATTGCGCCGGCCAGTGGACAAGTGGGGGAGGAGCGGAATGCCTCTCAGGCATGGCATCCCCCTGCCCTGCTTACCCAGCTAACCGCCAGTCCTGGTGACATCACTATAGAGCATTTGCCCTGCGATTTGCAATTTGTAAATGATCATTTATATGTTAAATATTTGCATTTGACAATTGAGCAGCATACATATCAAAATTCTATAAATAATATATGAACACTGTGAGAGGCTGTCAAGGATGGTGTCCCCACCAATAATTTGAGATAACTAGATTTGGCAGTATGAAAAATGTAAAGGAATGTAAGTGAATGGAATTTGACAGTTGTACAATGAAGTCTCCCATAGATTGTAAGCTTGCAAGCAGGGCCCTCTTACCTCAGTGTCAGTATGCATTACCCAGTATTGTTTTATTACTGTTTGTTCCCAATTATAATACGCTACGGAATTTGCTGCTGCTATATAAATAAATGTTGATGATGACGGCAGTAAGAGACGTGGTTGTATGGCATACCACTATACACCCTACTCTGACCACTGATATATACAAAGGAAATTACAGAGAAATGTTATGAGGTCAACAGAACAATACAATTAGAGATCATGGCGCTCATTTTTGCACCAAGCATATGCAGGAAAAGAAAAAGTATACTTCTAGTGACAGAAATGCTGACACTGCTGTACGTGCAACTGCAACAAGGCCTGGAGGGCAGGAAGCTATGCAATGCCAGGTCTCCCTCCCGAGCCCTTATTCTACTTTCAGAAGAGCAATGTGGGAGCCTATCCTGACCATTTGCTGGTCTGGCACACGTGCAGTAAAGCCCCAGTCAGCAGCCTGTTAAGCTCAAGTTGCATCTCTGGTCCTTCCCCCAAATTTTGGTTCTAGGACTGGCGAAGCAGCATTTCGCCCCTGCGTTTTTAACTGAATATGTGGAGTAAGATGCATTTCAAGATGAGTCCAGCTCAGAAACACGATAGCATTTGCAGAGCCGTAACGACGGCGGTGCGGGCGGTGCGACCGCCCAGGGCGCAATGCCTAGTGGGGGCGCAACACCCGCCCGCCCTTTCCATACCATCAGTGAAAAGCAATCTAGTTCTGCGGTGGCATTTTGCTAATTGAAGACAGCCAGCGGCGCAAGGAGTAGGGCGCCTGCTTCCTGCTCTTGCAGCGTCCTGGAACACAGGTGAGGAGGAGCCGGCACAGAAGAAAGATGACAAGAACAGAAGCCAAGGTAAGTAAACTAGTACGCTGCTGTGCGTTCCAGCCGTCCGAACCGGAAGTTCGGCATTTGACACGCAGGTCTGAGCTCCATAGCAGAGAAAGTAATAGAGGAGTTTATATAGTTTTTACTAACTGAGGCTGGCAGTGCACCGTCGTTAGAAGGAGGGAGTCTTCTCTGTTAGTCTTACCCTATCCAACGGACTTTGGCACCTTCACTTCTTTGGGATATCTTTGGGACATTATCTGTGAGGCAATCTTCATACGATTTTGCCTTCATAGTACACGTTATCGCTGTGTATGCATTCTACGATTTTACAGTGTTTTTTTCCACTTATACTTTTTACTGGACTTTCTTTCTGATTTTTTTCTCTTTGGACTATTTTTCAGCTACTATAAATATATTGCATTTTTTACTCCAAATTTGTCTGCTGTAAATTTGTTCTTAACCCCTCCAAACCACTATTATTGGATTGTTATAGAGGGATTTGGATTGGCTCTATTCATAATTTATATTATTTTTATTTTGCTTTACATTTATTTGTGCTTTGGAGAACATTGGGTTGGCTTTGACTATTTCTTATATTACATAGCGCCGTGGGTCATTAGTGATTTTTGTAAGTAAACTATTGGAATGCTGGTCAGAAGAGGGAACAAATGCAAAAAGTGGGGTATCTGCGCTTCCTATGTTCAAGAGTGGTAGGCTGTCTGAAGGGGAAGGTAGAGAAAAGAGTGAGCTCCAACCCTCATAGGTTAATACAGAAACAAATAATTCCCTTGGTGCCAAAACAAATACTGTATAAGTATAATAAAATAGAGTATTATACAATTTTTTTCTGTATTGGTGCACTGATTATGTTGTAATATTATTGGGCTCAATACATGACCATTCACCATTATCTGTTGCTTGATTTATTATATCCTATTAATGCACTACCAGTATTTGTTTTGGCGCCAAGGGAATTGTTTGTTTTATGGTCAGAAGAGGGGGCTGGAGAGGACAGGAGCGAGGGCTGGAGAGGAAGGTGTGTGGAGTGAATGGGAGAAGGGGGTCTGGAGAGAAGGAGTGAGGGGTCTGGATAGAAGGAGTGAGGGGTCTGGTGAGCACAGCCGTATCTAGGCAGGTGCGGGTGGTGCCGTCGCCCAGGGCGCAAGCCCAAGGGGGCGCAGCTGCCTGACACCTGCCTCTGTGCCCAGACGAACCACGGCTCTAATCCCGCTCCCCTACAAGCAACAATTCATTCCCGGCATCAAAAGCAGTGGAACGCATGTGCGTTCTGGGGTAAATGCATGAACTGGGGTAAATGCATGGTCCTCTAAGGAACCCACAAACCGCAAGTGCAAATACTAGTTAACCACTGGGTTTGACATGTGGTGCCACTGGTATTTAACCCAGTGCCATATATCTATATAGATATATCTATATAGATATAAATATATATACATGCATTTGGGTTTTCATACATTTGCAAATATGTGCAACAGAACTTTTTCAATAAAGTGCCAACCTCACCCCCACATTAGGTTGGCCACACCCACTCAGCAAATGTCACTCCCACTTAGATGGGGGGCGCCGGTGCCATTTCTCGCCCAGGGCACTAAAATGTCTAGTTACGGCACTGAGCATTTGTGCCAGACATACGTCAGGTACTAATGCTCATCGATAGCGTATAGATGTGGCTTTAGAGGGTTAGTAGTAAATGCTAAAGTTGCATTTCCTGATTTGTACATAGTATAATAACGTAAAAATAAAAGTCATAAAATGTAGCAAAATGCTAGCCCCTCCACATCTGTTGTTAAGTCCTTTAAAAATCAAACAGTAATATTCTTTCTGTAGTAGTCCAGATGGAAATGTTAGTTAAGTAATAAGAGTAGACAGCCGTGACTTGATATAATATAGTGATCACACTAACGATGCTATGAGTTGGAGGGGCCAATGCACAATCAGCCAATCACAAGCAGGTACATAGTGCAATTACACAAACCCTCCCATATTGTCCTCATCCTATACTTGCCTTCCCAGGCATAAAGTCCCATAATGCAAAGATATGTAAAAATCTTGAAACTGAAGCATGAGTACTCTTCTTTTTGTGCACATGCACAATACGAAGATTCAAGTCCAACTGTAAAATTGTTGTAACATAGCATACACACACTGTAGTTACACAGTTGTTAAGGAATGTCCATTAAGTTCCACCTTTCATCCTCAAAAACTCCAGTTGATCCAGAAGAGAAAAGAAAAACCTGTAAAGCATAGTCTAATTTGCCTTAAGGTGGGAAAAAATATTTGCTGACCCAATTCTAGCAATCTAATAATTTCCTGGACCAATGTACTAAATTAAGTTATTAATGCCAGTAGCCCGGTATATTGCTTTGTTAGGAAAATGTGCAATCCTAAATAATAAATGTATTAACAAAAAAATTGCAGCAACAGCTGAGTGATCCTCTGCTGCTCACACAATACTGGAGCCAAAGTAACAAGAGTCAATTTAACATGTCACCAGGCCAGACTCTTTAGTTGTGCACATGCATGAACCCTTTCTTGTATTAGGCACCACAAAAGCAAGTCCTATAGTAAGAGGTCTCTTCACCCTCTACTAAATATGCCCTTAAAGCTCTTTTCTTTCAGCTACATGGGCTGGCCTTTTGTCCTTTGCGAAAACCTTAAACTGAACATTTTGCCACAATTTTTTTTTTATCTATCTATACACAATGTCCATATCCCCCTTAATATTCTCTTCTCTGGGTTAATAAATAAAGCTTGGACCTTCTGTCCTCATAACAGAAATCTTTTACACCACTCATCAGCTTAGTTGCCCTTTACTCCAGTCCGGAAAATACATTTTGCTCATTTCGCATTGCGTTTGAAACACCACATGAGCACACTCTGATTTAACGGGCACTTAAAGCTTGTCTAAATGAGTCCTTACTCTCAGTACTTTATGTGAGTTGAGAGATGTGTTCATATGTTTAATTTTGGTGTGTGGTCAGAATTTTAGAACTGTGAAACAGTTCTCATATAAGTCAAAACTGACTTATATTTAAACCACCTGCGAGATGGGAAACCTTGTAGATTCTGCACAGCTGCTTTCAGTGTGAGATAATGACTGCATGGTGTCTATGTTACAGCTGTTTATGTAACCCGTCCTATACATGCAACTGAACCGTTCACACAAGCCTTGCATTCCTCAGTGAGGGATTTAAGACAACTAGCCAACAAGCAGGCACCCCTGTAAGTATCTGCAGACATATATTCGAATACATCCAGAATGGTTTGCATATTGCATAGCTTTCAATAGTAACCATTACACCCATGAACTTAATTTTGAAAGACAAAACCGATCATTGTCTTACATGTAAAATGGACAAATTGTGGCTTTTCAGCTGTTTTAAAACTACAACTCACAGACAGCTTTACAAGTATTCAGAATAAATATATTTTATATATATATTTTATATATATATATTATCTATCTATATATATATATATATATATATATATATCTATATCTATATATATATCTATCTCATATACAGTCCATCCGGAAAGTATTTACAGCGCTTCACTTTTCCACATTTTGTTATGTTACAGTCTTATTCCAAAATGGAATAAGTTCCTTTTTTCCCCTCAAAATTCTACACACAATACTCCATAATGACAACGTGAAAAAATATTTTGGGGAATTTTTGCACATTTATAAAAAATAAAAAACTAAGAAATCACATGTACATAAGTATTGATTATCCTTGAGATGTTCCTACAGCTTAATTGGAATCCACCTATGGTAAATTCAGTTGATTGGACATGATTTGCAAAGGCACACACCTGTGTATATAAGGTCCCACACTTGACAGTGCATGTCAGAGGTCAAACCAAGCATAATGTCAAAGGAATTGTATGTAGACCTCTGAGACAGGATTGTCTCGAGGCACAAATCTGGGGAAGAGTACAGTGGCCTCCATCATCAGTAAATGAAAGAAGTTCGGAAACCACCAGGACTCTTCCTAGAGCTGACCGGCCGTCTAAACTGAGCGATCGGGGGAGAAGGGCCCTAGTCAGGGAGGTGACCAAGAACCCGATGGTCACTCTGTCAGAGCTACAGCATTCCTCTGTGGAGAGAGGAGAACCTTTCAGAAGAACAATCATCTTTGCAGCAATCCACCAATCAGGCCTGTATGGTAGAGTGGCCAGACGGGAGCCACTCCTTAGTAAAAAGGTGAAGAAAGCTGTATTTTAAATTAAGGACAAATTTGTTTTTGCCTCCCACCTATTAGCCTGGCATGGAAGGTCATGGGCGTTATGAGTGTATTAGTCTAGGGTGGCCTGAACCCTTAATTGGGCCTTAATTGTATGGCATATACAAAAATATATTATATACATGTTCCTCGTTAGGGTTGCTGGATAAAAGTGGGACAAATATCAGACACTTTTGACTTCATTGTAAAGAATTCATATTCATGCTGGTGGCTTGATTTATTGTAGCATTCCTTTGCATTATGTTGCCTTAGGCTGCCCTTGCAGTACCATCCCCCATGCCACTCCTAGCTTTTCTTCTTTACCACTGAAGATTGATTGTTGGTTAGCAAGGGATAGGCAAAAAGGACCAATTACATTAAAGGCAATGAGAGAGAAGAGCAGCACTTCATTCCTATACATTTATTCTGTTTTGCACAGATGACATGCATAGGGAAAGAAGAGACATGACTATTAAGAGTTTATTGCACTATTATGGTTCAATTTTTAAACCTTTCTTATCCTTGAGGTTCAATGAATTACCTAATATCTGAGGTTGATGTTCCAACTGTTCATCTATTATTGAGACAGCAGATTTAAATGTATCAAGAACTACTTCTGGTATATGAATTGATTACTTTTAATGGTCACACTATTTGCTAAATATTTCCCCATTGTGAGTATTGGGGCAAACCTGATAACATATACTTTTTGCTTAAGCGTGTTTGCCTTTAAAAGAACTAAATGCATTAATCATCATTACAGTGCCACAACAATTGCATGACCTTTTTAAGCCTTTCACTTTGTGTACATGTATCAGACATTTAACAAGGGCAGTTTAATGATATAACAGTACAGGCTGGGACAGGATAGGAAGCCGAATTTGCTACCAGCCCATCCATATCCACTGATGTCATGCTAACTTCCGACTCTTTAAATGCAGGGATAAGAGAATAATTTTCAAAGATTAATGTAATAATTCAATTAAAACTTTAAAAGGTAGAAAATAAGTTCCTTTTAAACGTTTACCAAAGGGTACAAAGGCAAAATAGTCTTGCAAAGAGAGCCATTATTGTCATTATTTCTTTGTTGCTCACATCAGACACCAAAAAAGATGACCTCTTATCTCCTGACCGGTGATATCATACAAATTCATTTTTTTTTAACTTCCAGCATAATAATTTTCAAAGTTCTGTTGAAGTTTGACAAGGATAGCTCTTTTACTGGAAACTTTAATTAGATTTTTTTTCTAAGCTCCCTACACATCTTTAAACAGACCTGAGCATCCTCGAAATAGCCCCAATACACCTTGACTATCCAAATGGTGGGTTTCCTGAAGCATATTATTTCACTGTATAATACATGATGTGGAAGGGCTAGGGTTAAAAAAAAATAGAAATAACCCTTTTAAATGAACTCAGGTAACATATTTAACATAATGCATAAAATGATCATTTACTTTCCTCTGGCCTCATATTGACTAATCAAATAAAAAGGGTAAGATTTGGAACAGACTGCTTTGATGTGCTGGTCTTAATCTACTTTCCTACTTCATATAGCATGGTCACAAAGGGCATTATGTAGACTTGGATGCATTTGTGTAAGCATGCAGGAAGAGAGACAAGTAAAAGTGCATTTCCATGCATACATTCAGTCAGACATCTCCAGATGCAGTAAGTGGTATCATTTAGATCAGATGAATGTCAGCTGTACAAGTGTGTATACTTACACCCCGTGACAATGTTACTTGTAAATACTAGAGTCACATGACCCAATTTGTAAGCAATATAATAATATAATGAAGTGTCACATACACAGTAGAGAAAAGTGTTTGGACAGTTATTAATAAATGAGAATAATTAAATGTTATATTGAAAATGCAACTAAATACCAACACAAAATACAAATATTAAATTAAAATTACGCAAAAAAAAAAAGGTGCATGTTCATCTCTACATGCCAAAAACGTACAATATACAATGACTAGAGATGCTGGAGCCAGCTGAACATGTTCAAGCCGGCGCTGCACATGATCAAGTCAGTATATGTATCATCGGAATGGTTTGAACATGTTGGAGCCTAAATTTATAAAGTTCACAGTAGTTCGCTGCTTAAATTAAAAATGTAAAATACTTTATTGTGTAAACAGTATTTCAAAATTTTAATTTAAAATGGGAATAGCAAATTGCAGATGGCGCACCTTGAAGTAAAAGCAAGATGCAAACTTTGGATCAGAAAAATCCAAATCGGGGTCTATTAAAGACTGCACCAAAACATGTTTGTGTCCAGCAGTCCTGTTTGATATTTTCAAGCATCTCGAACAGTGACATATAACTTCACTAGTGAGTAAATGACTTTCCAGTTCATAGCATATAACATGACAGAAATAAATACATGATGAAAGGAAAAGTGGTGAATGAGACAGGATACCAAAGGGCTGCATATGGTATCAAAGAGCCATATAAAGGTAAGTTATAAAAGGGGGAGTACACTAATAGTTATTTAAAAGAATATTTTCTCCATTTTTTTTTTCAAGTTCGTATTGCACGTGATCATAAACTATGAATTTATTAGGGCGGGAAGTGTCTCCCTGCTTGCACTTGTTGCCTTACTTAGAACTATGCCTTTGCTCTGGCAGCAAATATTTGTTTGCTATAAATTGTGTCTTATTTACAGTATAAAATGTATATTACCTTTCAGTCTGCAGCAACAGTATTGGAGTGCAACAAGTGGCACAATCAGATCCACTCTGCAGTGCCTGATCACTCTTATTTCAACATCTTATTTCATAGTTGCCTACTCTCCCGGAATGTCCAGGAGACTCACAAATTTCTGGGAGTCCTCCGGCACTCCCGGGAGAGCAGGGAAACCTCCCGGTTGCTGGCCCTTCATCAAGCTAAGCGGCACAATCAACACAATGATAAAGCGAACAAAATACAGATAAGAAACTGACAAAAGAAACAAAAAGCAAATGTGCTCCATCTGTCTATTAAATTACTGATTTTCAGTAATTAAATAACAATAAGGCTACACACACTATATTTAAGATGCAGGTTTTTGAACCTGTTCCATTTCAGCGCATAAGATGCGATTCAACTGAGTTGAATACATAGATTCATGGAAAAATATACGATTAAGAAGAATTTACATTGCATTTGACTTTAACAAGATAAAATCCTATTTTATCATAGACACGTGTTTAAAAATATAGATTGAACAGGCCTGATTATGCATATAGACACATAACATACACATTTTAAATGCAATGCAGTTTATATATGTTTTTACTTACTATACATGCAACTTGAAAAAGCATTACAAATGGTGTACAGCTAAAAGGCATAACTACAGTAGTAGCAGGTCAGCAGCTGGGAAGGAGGTTCGCTGCCAAAGCCCAATGTATGCAAATGTTTTTTCATCCTTGAGTGAATATGGTATATTACGTCCCGGAATGTCTGGGAGACTCTCAAATATTGAGTAGTTCTCCCGGACCCCAGGAGAGCCAGCCTTTTCACCAGAAGCACAGCCACTTCTTGTTCTGATATTTCTTCCAATCTGACAAATGCCATTCTACAGTAATTCCCCCAGGAGGCCACTGTGAGAGTCTCTGTCCAATTCTGTTATGATAGATGACTGCTGTCCTCTTACCACTCTCTAATGCTGACTGTGAGGAAACCAAGGATCAGGTAAATGGACTTTTATAGACCTGGACCCACCCCTCTACTAAGTGAAAGTTGATTTAAATGGTGCCTCTAAGTACATGACTTTTGGGCACTACAAGAGCCCACGTTATCCAGTGGTTCAATGTGTTATAAAGTTATATCATGAAAGTTGCTATATATTTTGAATATACAGTATGCTTATGCTGTGATATATTTCTAAGGTTATTATTAACACAGTTATGTACCTGCATTGACAATATGTATATAATACTTGGCTAATTAAGTCACATGTTGTAGTTTAAATGGTGAAATGTGCAGTTTACAAGTAGATATGGTCTAAACGCATTGACTTTCTATGAGGAAGCCACCATTGTATTAAGATTGTATCCTGTGAGTATTTATGTTAGTTGTTCTATAAGTTAGACTGGGTATACACTACAGAAAATCTCTCCTGATGCAATATCGTTAACGATTTCACCAATGACTGGAAGTTCCGATCAGCATGCTGATTCATGTGTACACACACGATTTACCATCAGTACCATTTGTGCTCTTCTGTCATAACCATCGGCTAAAAAGATAGTGACTCTGTAAACTCTATGAAGATCAGCCTACACTGCTGGGATTGAGAGCATACACATTTCAAAATTTGCCCGACATCGTTCCATCGTTTATAGAGTTTTTTAATCCGTTTATAAAATCAAATAAAAGGATACAATGGGCTTTGGAACAATAATCAATGATCGTTGCAGCATACACGCTAATGCGACGTCGGGCTGAACGGTCGTTTATCATGTGATAAATCATGTGATCCGATAATCGGATGAAAAACCTGCGTTCCCAGCCTTAGATAAGTTATTCTTAAATGTGGCTAGGTGGAGTGTATAATCAGGGATAAAAGAATACGATCATTCTGCTTTAAACAACTAACATATACCCTGAAATAGACTCCTAGGCACCTTCTCCACAGGGAGGCAACGGACCGCAACCACCAAACGGAGGAAACACAGGGTTAGGCATTATCAATTTCCCACCTATCACAAGCTGGCTATTGCCCCTAATCTGCCCACCACTGTGGAATTATTAAAGGAGAGAAACCTGTGTTTTTGACTGTTTTGGAGGAGAAGTGGATTAGTGACTAGGAACTGTGCTTCCATTACATGTATATGATGTACTGAAAGAGATCGCTTCTGTCTGGTAATTATATATCCACCTATCTGTATTGTCATCTACGGATTAAACTGCGTTTTGGTTGCAACAATCTGCTTAGGTTATTTCAATGAACCCACTAGGACATGTGGTCCTCACACTGACTTACTACACATATTCTAAGAGCTCATAGCCAATAAGAGGAGATGCCACGACAGTGGCGCTACACCCCCTGCTCTTGCCACTTGACCTCCCTCCAAGATATCTAGTAAGGGAGAGTTACAAAAAGTCGGCAAGTTTGCTCCAATGTTACTGTACAAACCAGATTTCTCCCAATAATGCAGCATAAAATGCCAAGGACAAATTAGTTAGGGGGAGAAATGAACAGAGGTTTGATTTTTTATTTTGAAATCATTAAAGAAATAAAACCCCTAAACTATTTACTGGGAATCACCTTGAATGCAGCTGTACATATGGCTTAATGGCTGTACGGTAACACTACATTTAAATTCAAAGCATATATCATTCTATGTATCTTTCCCAAAAGAAAGTGGCTACCAATAATGTTATGCATTATGTAATCACTGTCATGTTGAAAAGATGTCTGGATTTTTTAAACGACACTGAAGTCATGTCAGTAAAATGACTTCCAGCTATTTTGATGTGCGCGCCAATTTAAAATCTCATCTGATATAATTACACAAAAGCAAAATAGCATTTACAATTCTCACTCAATCCATTGAGAGTTGACAACTATTTAACTAAAATTAAAATAATGACCAAAATCATTTTTCATATAACCACAAACACTGAACTTTGCCTGAACTTGCACCGTAAATATCTGTCTCTGAAACGGTTTTAATTACATCCTAACAAAATACAAATGCCAATTAATTAATATAAATCACTTAGATAAAGTTGTAATAGTATCCTCATCTATGTTATCCAATGGACACATATATTTTATGAAAAAATTAAATTATAAGAGATTCTTTAGAAATTTGTATGTTCTCCCCATGCTTGTGTGGTTTTCCTTAGGGTGCTATAGTTTCATCCCACACATGTGTGTCTCCATATGTACATGTGGTAAGGAATACAGTTTGTAAACTCCAATGAGGCAGGGACTGATGTGAAAGATTAAATAATCTCTGTAAAGCGTTACGTATATAAATAACTTTTACTTTATAAATAATATATTTTCTTTAAGCAATTGTTATCCATACAAATATGAGACAACATTTTTGGTTCTTTGGGAAAATGAATAAAAGCAGTAAAAACACTTTAGATGCGTTTTAGTTAAAGAGTTTTTCCTGCGCTTTAACTGCGCTTTTTATTTTGTTTAACCAATTGCTATGTATGGTTAGTCCATGTAATTGTGTAATATGTGGGCAGCACGGTGGCTAAGTGGTTAGCGCTTTTGCCTCACACCACTGGGGTCATGAGTTCGATTCCCAACAATGGCCTTATCTGTGTGGAGTTTGAAAGTGGGTTTCCTCCAGGTGCTCCAGTTTCCTCCCACACTCCAAAAACATACTGGTAGGTTAATTGGCTGTTATTAAATTTCCCATAGTCTCTCTCGGTCTGTGTGTGTGTCTATATTAGGGAATTTAGATTGTAAGCTCAAATGGGGCAGGGACTGATGTGAGTGAGTTCTATGTACAGCGCTGAGGAGTTAGTGGCACTATATAAATAAATAGATGATGATGATTATGATAGTGGTGGATCTTAATATTTTAGAACACAATCGTGGAGTGATAATATTGACTCTTATTTGTCCAATTTTTAAAACACTTCATTTATTTTTTAAATGTGCACCCTGCAGGATACTGGCAACTTCCCCAGTGACGTGGGTGATGGGGTACAGACTACCTGCTTCATGACATAATGCAACACTGCGCGTCAGGGTGGGGTCATGATAACGCAATTGCATCTTCACATTTCCAACCACCCACACGCACACGATCCTTGGAGCGATGTCAAGTATATTATTACATGTAAAAACCACAATAAAAGATGATATGTTTGAGCAATCCATAGGATATTGACACAATTGACTAGAGTCGATTATGAATAAAAGATAGTTGCATAAAGATAACAATTAAATCCATTATGGGAATAAGGAGTGCTGTATATATTTGTGAAAGATGCATGTTGTAGTTTGCATTGGTTTCAAACCAGCTATGTAAAATACAGTTATCTAAATGAAAATACAACTTTTAAAAATATTGTAGAAAAGATATGACTTAATTACTTATAACAAAAATAATAATCAAAATGGGATGTGCCGTGATTTAATGTTTTAGATGCAGCAACATAAAAAGTAGAGAATAACACAACAAAACAAAAACCAACACTGCATTCTTTAACTCTTATCTAGATAGATAGATAGATAGATAGATAAATAGATAGACATATGGCTAACACTGCTCCTCACCTTTTTATGTATGTGGTTAATCACTAGGTGGCAGTAAAGAACTATATTACAACAGATAACTGTATGTTTCTATCTATATACATATAGAAGCTGGGACGGATTGGGAAATTCTGCAAGTGGCCGTACATGGACGGGACCAAAGAAACTGGGGGCAGGACAAACACAAAAGTAGGTGGGATTAACTCAATTATCCGTAACCACATCGGTCATCAGTGGGAGGCGAGGCTAATGCAACACGCAGTGGTAGGTGGAGTTATAGCATCACCAAGTGGAGCCTGTCACAGTAAGCAGACACAAAGATAGGCTATAAAGTATTGTGCTATACCCCAAGTATTTAATGAATGTAAAAACTGAAAACTGGGATGCAAGAGGAGTGTGACTACATAATATAAACAAAAAGACATTTGACACACTGCACGGGCAAGCCATGCCAGCTTCCTATCTATTAGTCATTCACTTCCAATGCCCCCCCCATCAAGCATTAAATTCTGACTAAATTGCTCCTTATGTGTATATATATATGTATATATATATATATATATATATATATATATATATATATATATATATATATATATATATATATATATATTAGTGAAGTTCAAGAACTATGTAAAACAGACAGTCCAGATAGGCCAATAGTTGGCCTTTCCACAGAGATATGTATAACTGACATTGATGTAGATTTGGTTGCCAAAAAACATGTGTCTTGCCAAGGCAATACAATTAAAAGTCCACAGTCTGAGAAATTAAAAGGCCGTAATTTGGAACTGGCAAAGAATACATGTGTAGATGGAGATATGATTGCAGACGATTTACGCTATGTGATGGAGTTAGAGAACCATATAGACTGGTTAATTATTTTTTAAATTAAATCAGAGAAAGCAAATGCAACAACGGCAAAGTTACAAAGTCCTTCATTAGACAGCCCGCTGTGGACTCTGGCCGAAATTGGTGAAAATTTGGACAGTTGTGAAGGCATCATTAGAAAATAGAGTGGACATGACTGGAAATTATCATTTTACCTTATTTTTTCCAATTTTTAATTAAGTCCAGATCGAAAACATTTCATGATTTTTGGGCACAATCAGTAACAAATAAACAAAACACAAAGATATTTTAGAACGAAAACTACAACCAAAACCAAAAACAGAGGGGTCAGCACACATCTCATATATATCAATATTTTGATTACACAAAGCACTATTTAAGTTGACATGGAGAGGACCAATTAAAGAACAGACATGATGGTGCACTTCATAAAGCTATCTATTTGTTCTTTTATGCAGCACTGAAAAACAGACTTCATACTGAATAAATAAAACTATTTCAGGAATAACAATCACTAAGTCTGAAATACCTTCTTTCAAATCTGGGGCTGTGTCTTTGAGGCAATTGCTGCCGATTTCCTCTTAATATTCCTCTGTCTAGATGGGTTTGACTTAAATCACTGGAAGCTGGGAGATTGAATTTAGGATTTTCTCCACTTCGATGCAGTGGTACAGATGTCCGAACGGCTGATACAACATGTCCAGTGTATGGATTCAGTGCAGTCTCATGACCAAGAGTATTCTGGTTGCTGGAAGGTCTTTCACCAGTGGAGTACTGGTAATTTGGAGCATGGTATCTCCTTTCTTGGTAATTAGCTGGAAGACAGGGTCGGGTTTGTTCCATAACACCCCCACTGCAGCTTTTGGAGCAAGCTGACCAAGGCCCCCAACTGCCCCACACACCAGCAGATCCACCACTGACATTCTCTGTAGTATCATTTTGTTCTATCCTCTGTGGAACCTGTAAACATATAACCAGAAATGTTGTGTAAGATTATTTTCTCCAAGATTTCCAAAAATTATACTTACATTTTGCAAAAGAAAAATACTGTAAACCATCTGTGTTGTGTGACTTTTCACAATTATAGCATACCATTTTTGCTATAAAAATCCAAGTATATCTGGAGACTAAATCTAGAGAGGAGGGAATGGCAAACACACACGTTTACAAATCTACAGTAAACTAGAGGTGGAACAAAATATGTTGACATTAGGAGCCAATAAAGCTGACCACAGTCCGTGTATATGGCCTCAAGATAACAGCATTGGATAATAATCCAGTCAAACTCAATTAGATAAGTATTAGGCAGGTTAGCACGTACAGCCAGAATATGAGCAGTAATCTTCCTATTGTGCTCACAGACACTAATGAGTTATAGAACTAATCCAGTGAAACTGGAAGTTGCTTGGCACTTGGGCTGAGTGGCAGAATCGACCTGTGTTTGGCCAGTTTAGCAGTCAGGTATTTTTATTTATTTCTAGAGAGCGCGCAAATACATATTTGTCAGGGACAACATCCCTGTTCTGATGAATTTACAATCTAGATTTCGAAGGCCTGGACATATGGAAACAAAGTGACTTTTCCAACAGCTGTGGCTGGGAATAAAATTTACATTTTTAACACAGATGACAGTCATTTTAATATGCACAGAAACTTGGGTCCTCATTGAAATTTATAGAAAAAACCTCAGAAACATTAGAAGTTTATTAAGAGGCTGCCTGGGTCCTGGAATTTATCTAGTCCACACTATACTGTACTTAGAAGTCTTAATTGTGGAACAAATAGTACATGGTCCCGCAAGGGTTAATGACAAGTAGTACATAAGATACGTCTTTGCACAAGTATATGTGCAGTTTTGCCTCTAATTTAATTAAATTCTAATTTATAGTATTCTACAAATAAATCCAATCCCATCCCTCAACCTTCATTGAGGAATGTAACAAGTGTGAGACAGAAATCCTAAACAAGAACGGTAATAGAAACAGTATGTTAAACTGCCGGCTCCAAGGACACAGAAAATCTACAGATGAATGCGATATCCTGCCAGTTTTCTCAGATTGTAGCTTTTTTTAGGTCTGAAACAGACATGACCGAATAATACTCATGTAAATATCCAGTAACTAATGGAGCTGTTCTGCATGCCCAGAGCTCACAATAAACCATGAGAGGTTCCAAAGTGGAACGTGAGTTTCAAGCTATGTGATGGAATCATTGGATTGTGATGAAAATCAAACATTTCTCACTGGCTGGGATCTCTTTGGGCATTACTCCACTTCACTTTTAAGTCTCTCCCCTTCTTCTCCTGAATGTGGAACACTTCCCATTTCCCACACTTCTGAAGTCAGCCAATGTGCGTTGGCCGGGCTGTGTGTAATCTTCAAAGGAGACCCTGTGACGAAATTCTTCATCTATCTATGGATCCACTGGTTCCCCTGGAGTCATATAGGCTTTACCATATGGACCCAGTTAACATATGTAGGAGGCGGAGTAGAGTTGTGGTCACTACCATGGTAAATATGGCTACTATTTGAGTTCCTCATCTCCTTAATTTGATGACAAGTCATCTAAAAAGCTCAGCCAAGGCCCAATAATCTTATCTCCATAAAGACCAACAGGGCAAATGGTGGGACAGCTAGGCATAGCAAGAAAACCCTGGCATGCCAGAAAAGGATTTGAAAGTTAAGATGCAAATGTATTCCCTCCGGCATTAATCTTTCCTCACTGGATATGATATGGATATCCTCCTTGGATAGAAGCCCAGATTGTCACCCCTTCTACACAATAGAAGTAACTATCTTCACTACATAAGAATGGTTGCTATGTGGGCCTTCTGCCATGGTGTAGTGTATTTGGCAGGTCATGATAGACCTCTAACTTGAGTCCATCTCTTTGGCACAACATTCGTAATCATTTATTCACACTTACGTCATTATGTCTAAGCTTCCCCAGCTTTGGTTATACTGTAACTGTGAATGGGAACCGATTACAATGCCACATAATGGGAAATAAACACAGAACTAGGGAAGCAGCTGGTAATCAGTACCTATGCCTATCAGACAGGCACCAAATGTATGTATTTGTCTACTACTATTTCTAGAGGTTATTTGGTATTTAAGGTTGGTGGCTCAACAAATGTCTAACTCCAGCCAAAATACTCTACAAAATACACTTCTCCAACCACTCTCACCCTAACACTCCCTCTTAAATCTACTTACCTACATCACAGAACAGCCAGAACTGGACCCCACAGCCTGCCCCCATTCACCAACTGTTTCTGATGCATGCAATAAGGACTCACGCACAAACTACTAGATAACTGTAGCCAAGTTAAAAACAGCAACAGAATACAAAACACATCCAGGTCAAAGGTAAAGCCTGGCAATACTAAACAGTAACATCACAGCACTGGGTGGCGCCAGACATAAGCATAACATCTGTAACACCGTGTGTCAAATTTACCCCTTGTGCCAGTTTATGTAAAACAGTAATAAACACAATACCTTTAATGTACATTACATGTTCTTACGAACAGGAATGCTTTTTAAGGAAGGCCAGATAGAGCATACTTGCCTATTTTTCGTGCATTCCCTGGGTGGGATTGGGCGGATTGTGGGTTAAAGAAGTCATTCACATCAGCAACTTAGCAGGTGCTAACAATAATGCTAACTGTATTATGCAGACCATACGCTACTTTGTGGTTTTCCTGGTGCAATGTATATATACTTAGATAAGGTGGGAATTATGAGAGTTCAAAGTAAAAAAGCTAAATTTAATAAAGCAATTAAATTAAAAAATAAATTTGCTTATGGTCCGGACCAGCAGAATGGCTGGTAGTGCCTTAAGTCAACGTACACACAGTAATGTACCAAATCTTCAAAAGTGAAGGCTACACTTGGATAAGCCAAACCAATGTCTAAAATGATTCCAAAGTCCAGAATAAAGAATGGTTTCAAAGCAAATTCAAATATTGTCCAAATGGTATGAAATCCACAATCAAAGAGACGGATCCCTAAGTTTAGCAATCACAACCCATAGGAAATATTCCAATATAGGAGCCAATAGTAGTATTGTGAAAGTGAAAATGCTCCTTTTAAAAAGTCATTTTGAAGGAAACTAGCATGGTGCTGTCTGCGTCTGTATAATAGATTATGGGACAAATTTTTCCTCCTAGGTGATTTTTTTTCCCTCACCCCAGCCCTGATGTGAATTCTAGATTTTTTTATTCAATAGAAAAACTAATCATTAGCAGGTTATCAGTTAAAACATTATCAGATTGGAGCCAGTAATTTTCGAAGACAAATTAACTCAAATTTGTAGTGCTAGGACTATACACAAGCACTACGCTTGGAGTGGGTATAAAAAACATTTGGGGCATTAGTTATTATCAACATTGGTTTTGTAAAATTGCAGATTTTCTGCAATTTTTGCAGGTGGGAGTTAAAAAGGTTTAATTTATCAGTGACAAAACCTGTTGTGTTGGGTTGAAAAAATACATGTTTACCAACCCCACATGACATAGTAACATAGTTGTTGAGGTTGAAGAAAAAAAAAAAAAAAAAGACACCAGTCTATCAAGTTCAACCTATTTTGGATCTCCCGTGATCCCTCTCTTATATCTGAAATTGATCCAGATAAAGAAACCGCCAACCTGTTTCAATCGGGAAAAATCTCTCCTGATCCAATATTTCAGTCTTATTTCTCCCTAGATCCACTACTATCCTTCATTTTAATTAATGGTCATAACCCTGGATACGATTTTCCGCTAAAATTTGTCTAACCCTTTCTTAAACATATCTATTGAATCTGCCATCACAACCTTCCCTGGCAATGAATTCCATATCTTGACTGCCCTTATATGTGAAGAACCTCTTCCTTTGCTGGTTGTGAAACTTCCTCTCCTCTAACCTTAGGGGGGTGACTGTGTCTCCAGTGTACAGTCCTTGAAAAAAAGTTCCCATGAAAGTTCTCTGTATTGACCCTTAATGTTATTGTACAGTAAGTACATGACAGTATTAATGAAATTGCTATTTTAAATCCTGCAAAAAATTATGGTTGATAAATAATGTCCTTGGTGTGACTGGGATGTATGTATTTATTTCTTACATACATTCATTCATTTTATGGCTTTCACATATAATTACAATTATTAACATTTTTTTATATAGCGCTTTCCCCTAATAGTACTCAAATCATATTACATTTGCAGACTAAAAACACATGATTCAAAATAAACATATTAAAGATTAACAGGATACAGAAATGAGAGCTAAGCATTGGATATTATGAAAGCAGAGGTACATTAATGAAATGATTACGTAAACAGTTAAGTCTTGTATTTGTTTTTGAAGATTTCTAGAGAGGAGCTTCTAGGACTGCGTAAGACAGTGAGCTCCAAAGAGTAGCGCCTGCAAAGCTAAAAGCTTGGGCCTTATATGAAGTATTGGAGATTCTGGCTGTTGTTAGTAGCCCTTTATCTGCATATCCATGTGAGCAAGTAGGAGTATAGGAAATCCAAATCTGCTTCAAGTTTCTACCTTGATTATATATTGCTTTGAATGTTAATAAACCAATCTTGAAACACATTCACCATCTTTCAGGCAGTCAATAAAGGGAATGCATTTCTACTAACTAAGTGATGAAATACTTTTTCTGGGAGTCACGGGTAGGGTGCATTGCAGTAGTCCAAATTTGAGGACATAAATGCATGTATCAATGTAGGAAGATCTTCTGGGGGAATCAAATGCTTGATTCTAGCTTTTATTTGCCAACTCTCTCGGAATGTCCGGGAGACTCCGAAATTCCGGGTTGGTCTCCCAGACTCCCGGGAGAGTAGGGCATCCCCCCACATCTTCCCACTTCCTAGCAAAGTGGGCAGGATTACAGCCGCCATGATGCAATTTTAATGTGATCTGTTAAACCCCACACCCATCCGTCCACACACCCCACTTCTCCTCTGGGAAATCCTGAAGGGGAACATCAAAAATCAGCAAGTATGTTCTAGCTATGTTAATCAGATGAAAGAAGATTTGATCATGACTGACGCCTATTTAAGTGACAAGGCACAAATCAAGATCAACACCAATACTCTGCAACAGAGTTGGTCAATCATTATCACCATTTATTTATAGAGCGCCACTGATTCTGCAGCGTTGTACAGAGAACTCATTCACATCAGTCCCTGCCCCATTGAAGTTTACAGTCTAAATTCCCTAACATACACAACCACACAGACAGAGAGAGAGACTAGGGTCAATTTTGATAGCAGCCAATTAACCTACCAGTATGTTTTTGGAATGTGGGAGGAAACCGGAACTCCCGGAGAAAACCCACCTAGAACATACAAACTCTACACAGATAAGGTAAATTCAGAACCTCCCCAGTTGATTGTCCCAGCTGCAGTCTTGTCATTTGATCACAAGCTCCTATAAGAACCTGTGTTTTATCTTGATTCAACCTAAACTTAAAATTATTATCATAGATGTGTAAGGCTCTACAGTGCCCTGCAGAACCGTATAGTAGGGAAAACAGGACATAAATAAATCAGGGACATACAAGACAGACAAAATAAATGCAGACATGAAATCAAAGTGTATGGAGGACCCTAATCAATAGAGAGCTTACATTCTAAGTGGAAGGGGGCACTGCTGTAATAAGAGGAGTGAATGTGGCTCAGAGTGGAGACAGATGGTTTTGAGGGTGCAATAGTGTGATAGTATTATCAGGGATAAGGTAAGCTCTAAAAAAGTGTAGGGTTTTCTGAGAGCGTCTAAAGATTTGAAGGCTCTGGGATTGTAAGATTGTCCAAAGCAAAGATATCATTAACACAGGTCTCTCTTCCTGGCTGCTATCCTTGACCCTATATATCTTGTCCTTTGACGCTGTTTATTTTTCTGCACTATTTCTGACTGGATTGAACCTAAGCCAAAGGTCACTCATCCACTCTTGGAGCTCAGACAGACCGCAATTAAAGACTGATAATTGGTTCTTAGTTCCTGGAGCAAAGGACAGATACAGTTGCGTATCATCCACATAGCAATGGTAATCCAGTCCATGACCGCTGACTATTTAACCCAGTGCCAAATTGCAAATAACATGGGGGAGAGGATAAAGTCTTATGGAATGTCAAATGACAGGGGCACTGGTGCAGATGAGTGTATTCCTGATGACACGATCTGTGACCTGCCAGTGAGAAAAAATTTGAACCAACTATGGGCTCTTACATCCAGTCCACAGAAATTTGCTCTTTTAGTATCCCAAGGGCTTCAGTATCAAATGCTGGTCAAGGAGAATTAAGATTGAACAATAGCATCTGTCTCTTGACACGAGAAGTTCATTAAGACTACTCACCAGGGCTGTTTCAGTACAATGTGGTCTCTCAAATCATGGACTGACAGACAGGGTTTTTAGTTGGGTTTTTAGTTGGGTTACAACCACTTTTGCAAGAACTTTCCTTGTAGTTAGTCATGCAGTCTGGGTCTAAAGAAGATACCGTATTTCCCCATGTATAAGACGCACCTTTTTCACAAACATTTTGGGTCTAAAACCCGGGTGCGTCTTATACAGGGGTAGCGGGGCCAATCGACTGGGAGCAGGGCAGCGTTACAGTGGCAGTGGGGGGGATCCTGCAGGCGGGGGACAGGCAGAGTGGCAGCGGGGAATCAGCAGGCGTGGGACAGGCAGAGTGGCAGCGGGGATCCAGGAGTAGGGGGACAGGCAGAGTGGCAGCGGGGATCCAGGAGGAGGGGGACAGAGGCACAGAGGCAGTGGGGGGGGGACACGATTGCAGGAAGAGTGTGCTGCCAGGCTGCTCTGATCACAATCAGAGCAGCCGCCATTACACTCTCCCTGCCTTTTTTGACAGCTACCGTAATATTTTTTATTTCAAATTTCGGGGCCAAAATTAAGGTGCGTCTTATACATGGGAGCGCCTTATACATGCGGTAGTTTTTTCTTTAAAAGAGTAACAACTGCTTCCTTTAGAGCAGGGGTGGCCAGTCAGATACCAAGAGCCAAATAAATATCTATAGGTACTGCAAAGAGCCAACTTTACCTTTTTATATGTGTGCATATACATATACACAGTATAAACATGTGCAAACATACCGTACACACATACATTGAAAATAACAATAACTTTCTGAGCAAGAAAACAAAATATCCAACACATTGCCAAAATGTTCAAAAAAATCATAAAATCCTCCCCATGTACAACTAGATCTCACCACATGCCCCTTAAATACCCATCAACCTCCCCACATGCCATCAGATATACCCAGATTCCCCATACATACCATGAGACCTTCACATATACTCCATACATGCCAATCACATCCCCACACATGCATACAGATCTACACACATTCCAGCATATCTCCCAAAATGCCATCACATCTCCTTACATGCCCATCAGCCTCTTCACATGCCATCAGATCTAACATGCCCCTAAATTGCCTGCACAGAGGAAGGAGGAAGAGCACACGCATTTACACACTGGAGTAGGAATGGTGTGCACCTTCTGTTTAAAAAGAGAACACACTATCTCTGGGTTTTTTCTGCTTTTTCTGGGTATATATCACGAAACCTACTTCTGATGATCCTGAATACTTGGGAATGAGGTTTTGACGTGCTTGAATAATCTGACAGTTTGGTATGCATATATATTTCACTTAAGGATTTTGAAATATATTCCTAAATACTACACTATTGCGCGCCCTATACCTTTGCATTTCTAGAGATATATACATACAAACATATATATATATATATATATATATATATATATATATATATATATCTATATCTTCCTTTCACGCCGCTCCTCCTCTGCCTCCCCTCTCTGCCTTGCCTTACACTGGCTCCCTATCCCCTACAGAATCATTTTCAAACTCAAACTCCTTACCACCACGTACAAGGCTCTCTCCCAATCTACGGCCCCAAGACTTCTCCCGTGCTGCCCCCCTTCACTGGAACGACCTCCCTCACTCCATCCGCCTCTCTCCTTCAAACGAGCACTCAAAACTCACCTGTTCCTCAAAGCCTACCAACCTTCTACCCAGGGCCGGATTTACCATTAGGCAACCTAGGCAATTGCCTAGGGCCCAGCAGTCCCCAGAGGGCCCTCCCAGGGCCGGCGGTGAGACCACCCTTTAAAAATGGGACGCTACTTATGGACCAGTGTTATATGCTTGCCCCCCCGGGCTAAAGTCTGCCAGCCAGCCTCTGAATAGGGGGGTATATGTTATGCTAAAAAACTATAGTGCTATGGATTTTTTCAGGGAGGGGGCCCCAAACCAGTATCTTGCCTAGGGCCCCGTGAGGTCTAAATCTGGCTCTGCTTCTACCTAACCCCGCATCTTCTCCTAACGTTCTACCCTCTCTCCTCCAGGTCCTTCCCCTCATACTTCAACTTCCTCCCATTGTGTCTGTTTCGTTTCACCCACCCTTAGGATGTAAGCTCGTATGAGCAGGACCTTCTTCCCTCTTGTCTCCACACCTGTTCTTCTACTCCGCCTCTACTACATTAACCTGACTGGGGTTTCTGAAGCATTGGTATTTTTGTTTATTGTTATGTACTATCTCACCCTGTATAGTCTACTGTTTGCTCTGTGTACGGCGCTGCGGAAATCTTGTGGCGCCTAACAAATGAATGATGATAATAATAATAATAATAATAATAATAATAATAATAATAATAATAATAATAAAATATATATATATATATATATATATATATATATATATATAAATATAATCAGCCCTTGTGAAAGGCGTCTCATGAGCAGCCAGACATTACTATGAGATATGTTCTTGTAGTGTCTTTGCAAGATAAGTACATTGCAATCATGCTGCTATTTTTTTTTTTTTACGTGCGCTGTGGATGGCACAAATTAGCTGTTTTGCTGTAGATTTTAAATGCCTTTTTGCTAGTTTCCTTATTTGAACAGGATTATATGTAAAACTCATTTAACCTGCACCCACAACTATTATATTGTAGATGTTATGCGGTTTTTCCTGAATTATATATATTAATCATACTATGCAGTGCTGTACAGAGTATATGCAATCATTCAGTCCCTGCTTCATGGGAGCTTACAATCTTACAGAAGCCACTTAACTTACCAGTATGTTTTTGGTCTGTGGAAGGAAACCACAACACTCAGAGAACATACAAACTCCACACTGAGAGGGCCCTGGGTGGAATTTACGACCTCATGCACTGTGAGGAGCAGCGATAACCACTGTCCGGCCTGCTGCCCTATATCCAGCTTGCATAGTTATAACAGTTATTTTACACAACAATTAATATTCTGCAGCAGTTCTTGACAGACACACTTATTTCTGTTACTCAGAATACAAAACTTCCAACTGATTAGTATAGCCAACACCAACCAGACATTAGACAACCTGTAATTGCCTGTTAGTATTCAGCAAATGTGAGACATGCCTGCTTCACCTTTTCAGCGTACAAAGAAATTGCTGAATATTGCTATTTTGCAATACAAGTTTGTGCAGCATGTGCCAAAGCCAAGCAAACCATTTCCAGTTCTCTAAAACGCACCACTCTCATTTCAGTGACACATAAGTGAAGTCTTAAGCATTTAAAAAATGTCTTTGATATAAAATAATTGGTGCTCCTTATAATGACATAGGTGTTTTTTTTTATGGGGTGCCTTAGAAAATCCGTGACATGTTTAAGAAAAGTCATGAAGTTGAGTTAGTAATTTTCTTTGCAGACAGGTTTTTGTTTTTTTTGTAAATGTTTCCTGTATATGTCAATGTGTTCTGGAAAAGAGGGAAAAAGTATGTACACAGCAACATGCTAAAGTTCACTGTTAATAATAGACTTTATAGGACAAACAAAACTTTAGACATTTTCGATCAAAAAGGTTGAGCAATTTTATACAGAACGCAAAACCTACAGTAGGAGATGAGTTCGTAATTTCCTATAGTAAATGGGTAGTAATTTTTAACAAATATCAAACATTTTCATAAAAATTTTGTATAATTACCATTTGTTTAATTATTTAAATACTCTTAATTCATTTAGGGTAGTCTCCTTTTTTATATTTACCTTAAGGAAGTCTATAAGAAACTCATCTGTGCCAGGCTGAGTGTTCATGGAATGGGCCATGTGCAGGTGGTATTCTGGGTGTATTTGGGGCAGTGTATTGTCTGACTGAGGTAATTTGGAGATAATGTGAATACTTGGACAAACACCTGTATAAGACATAGTTGCCTACTCTCCCAGAATGTCTGGGAGACTGAAATTTTGTGAAGCCTTCTAGACTCCCAGGAGAGCCGAACATCCTCCCGCATTCTGCCATCTTTGTTAGTGTAATGGGTGGGGGTGGGGCTAAACATGTCATCCAGCCACACCCACAGTAGTGATAGGCCGATATTGGTAGCATCTGGCAGGGGTGTGGCCAAATCACACAATGTGTGTGGCCACACCCCCAGGACAGAGCCACCTTCCAGAGATCAAGCTACCAAAGCTAGCAAGTATGGTATAAGAAAGGCTTGGCTAATCTGTAGCCCGCCAGGTCTTGTGAAACTACAAGTCCCAGCATATCCTTCCAGCAATAAGCCGCTATATATTGGCAAAGCATGCTGGGGCTTGTGGTTCCACAACACCTGGAGTGCTACAGGTTAGCCAAGCCTGGTATAAGATATCCTTATATTTATTACTCTCTGACATCATTAATTACCTGAGACAAAATCTTTCACTTTGGTTACTGTTTTCAGACAAACCTAATTCCATGCCAAGTATTCATACACCCACCACCAGCACACTCCAAACCTACATTCAATTCAGCAGCTATGTAAAAGCTGTCAGCTTTCCAAACTTTTATTAAAAAAATATATATAGTTAAGCAAAAAATATGTACAAGTACTTCAAAACATAATGTAATACAATTGACTATATACTAAAATGGAAAGATAAAATGCTTAATTTCTTTGTAAAAAAATTCAATGGTGCTGTGTTGCACAACATGGCCTATTCCTTATTTGCACACTGTAATAACAGTGCAGTCGATCATAATGGTAATAGCGCAATGTATCAAAAGCGCATTAAAATGTGTTAAAAACATGTCTAAATGGCACATTAGTTTTCATACATTTTCCCAGTGCATGTGTGTTAATGAGCCCTGAAAGTTATGTATTGTAAGGATTAGTGCACCGTCTGCTGCAAAATAGAAAGGATATTAGAGTCATCTCAGGATTCCATGTCTTGGTGCATTTGACTGGTAACAGAACCTCTTAGTGAGTTCGAGGATGTTATATTTTACAGTTCCATTAGATTTCCTGCATGTAACCCCTCAACAAACTTTCTCTCAACTTTCCATAATGTTTGACAAAGTTTTAAAGAGTAAAACATTATTTGCAAGTATAACTGTTTGATTATACAAAATACTAGAAGGCAATGAAAACAGGATACTAACATCTGTAGATCAAGCGTGAAGAAATAAGATCCAACTGCAAAGAATTACCTAACAGTTGTTAAAAGTGTCCCACAAAAAAGGCGCCCCAAGGGTGAATGATCATTTGTTGTTTTAGACAAAAATACAGTGACTGATATACAGTGTCTTACATCATCGTGTTTCTAGTCTAATTATATATTTCCATGGACACATGCAACATGTACCGCATAATGCAGATAAATTACAACAATCTCCATGAACTCTGCATTTGGTCTTAGCAATCTTTGTAATTTTGTATCTTGGATTGGCAGCTCTGAAAACAAAGCTCTACTGTTAGGAATGAATGCTATGTTAAACAGTAGCTCTCAGTTGCCCATGTAGTCTTGTCATTCAGTCATTGAGATGAAAATCAACCCAATAATGGTCCCGCTTTCCTTCCAGACACATTAAAACCTTCCATTTTCTTCTAAGTTGCCTAATTAGACTATACATTGTGAACTCCTGCTTTCTAATTTATACTCTGATTGAGACAAATTAACGTAGGTCAGCAAGGTTGTGGTACAAAGAATATTTTGTTAATCTAATTGCGATACCATAATTAAAACATTACTACGTTAACTTGTTGTCATTGGGGTATTTACTTTTTGTCACTTCTGAATTAATGCCTGACACAGCATGGGGGGAGTCTACTTTCTGTCTGTTGGAACAAAAAAAATAACATAAAACTTAGAATAGGTTTCTATTATTTCTCTATAAACAAACATGAAGCAATCAAATCCAACTTGAGGGGAATCTTGAGGTCTATGCAGGGATCTAGCATGATCGAAGAGGAGCTGCCGTCTAGGATGAACCTCTGGGTTTAGGATTGACGTGGTGCAATGAAGGAAGGGGGCCAACCTTTTAAGATCATTTTATAATGCTTTACTTAACTTTGATGACTCTGATCTCATGAAATTAATATTCTCTTTGTTTGCCTCTGTCAGAAGCTACTGATTGAAAGATGAAGATGTGGAGTTGCCACCTACAGTCTCCTAGCACTCTCAGATCCAAATCTGCTGCCACCAGAAAGAGTCCCTGCAAAATCCTAATAATCCCTGCAGCTTCTAGCACACTCATCTCGACAATGCTCCACACACACTATAAACTATTGTTTGCTATTTAAAAATTGTCTACCTGGATTAAATGTTTGATTTGTTTGCATCGAGTCTGAAATAATATGTCCATCACCATTTTTTCTTGTCTATGTAAAATGGTAAGTTATCACAGTTTAACCCTGCCCGTTAGCACTTATAGATTCATTGTAACCTGGCGTGTCAGCTGCTGTTAGATCCAAGTTACACTGAATCTATCGATGTTGCAAATAGGGGAGACCCGACACAGACTTCTCCTAGCCAAATAAAAAAGAAAAAAAGAAAAAGAATGTTCTGTTTTTGCCGGGGTTTTCCCTATATAATTAATTTAAAATAAAAAGGTATCTACTTCAAAGGGGCTACAAAAAGAAACCGCAAGAACAGATATGCTAGAGTGGGGTTTTGGGGTCGCATGCAGCCCTTGGCCATTCCAAGAATTTTTATTTAAGCACAGTCTGCCCCTTTCTAAATGGTTGTTTATAACATTAAAAAATACACTTCACTTATACATTATTTTGCATCTGCATGACTAGCTCTTACAGTGCACCCCCTTTAAAATCTCAATTTACATACCACCTGGTGTATTCTCTGCACAAGTACATTAAATTCTTAAATCCAATCATGTGTCACCCTTTTTATGATGCCATCCTAGCTGTAATGTCAGATTTCTGCTGTGTTTTAAACTACCAATATAAAGTGTAGACACTGTATAATAATGTTTTTGTGATGTTTTATTGGACTTAAAGTTCAGCAAATCGCAAAAAATGTAATTTACAGATGAAAAATGCAAAATCATAAAAGGGGTAATGAAATATTTTTTAACCCATAAAGATATGTATAATGTCTTTCAAATAAAGTTGCATGTAATGCTCAGTATTATGAATGTGGTCCCCTTTACCCCTCCTCCTCCCGTTATGCAAAAGTATTTATTTTCTGAATTATACCCAATATAATCTTTGCCTGTCATATTTAGCTGTTAGATGGTTGTTGAGCAGAGTGTATCTAATGCTATTGCAGCTACAGAAAATAGGGAAATTTACTTGTAGTCATCTGAATTTGTTTGCCCTCCACTGCCGCATTATCTGCTTTACACCAATAGTTTTACAATCCTGATATTAATGGCATTTTCAAAAGTCGGTCTTTAGCTGGATGATTCTAAAGTATCCTGCTTGTAAAAAAAATGTTTTCAACTGCAGGTAATCCTAGGTACACTCTGTGAAGCACCCATCTAACTGTATTCGGTAAACAGAGTGTGAAGGGGTGTCCACATAAGTGTACATTACCATTAAAGTATATGGACCTATATAGTGGAAGCATCAGGAGCGGGCTGGGTCGGGGGACAGACAAAGTCTGTTTTGGGCCGGTCTCCTTCTTGGTGGCTGGCCCCTACTCTGGGACCAGCCACCTTCCTTCATTGGCCGAGGATCTGTAGATCCGTCCCCGCTTCTTCCCCTATGTGTGGCTTTCGAGAGAATCACATGGGACACGCACCATGTGACAGGTGCTGTGCCATGTGCGAGGAGCAGCGCGAGCGTGTGGATCAAGGTAAGTGCGGTGGGGTGTTAATTATATGTGTGTTGGGAGAACATGACAGCATTATATATGTATGTATGTGTGTGCGTGTGTGAAAGGAGGGGACATGGCAGCATAATGTATGTGTGTGTATGTGTGAAAGGAGGGGGACATGGCAGCATAGTGACGCGATTGATCGCACCCCACTCCTCCCACCCTCCAACCACGCATTGTCTTCAATTGAAGACAATTCGATCAATGAACTTCTCTAACGTCTCAGGATGTTGTGCCATATCTCAACAACCATAGGCAACTCTAAGCAGTTGACTGAAGGCTCGAACATAAAGTTAATGGTCTGTTACAAAGCAGAGGAATGCTATATAAAATATCTAAATGCTTCCGGTTTGGAATTTCCACCATCATAAATGCCATTAAGAAGTGGAAGTTATGGGCAACTACTGAAATCAAGACAAAATCTGGAACACCCATAAAAATCTTTGATCGTACTGCTGTGAACTGATGAAACAAAAGTTTCAAATCCTTAAAACTAATGTCCTAGAATCCGTGACTAAATTCAACCTAAAAAAGGTTGGTTATTTCAGCAAGGAAACAACCCAAAACATAGCTCAAAATCAGCCATGTAATATTTACAAGAATGAAAGATTAGGGTTTTGGAAAGGCCTTCAGTGTCTTGGATTATTAATGAAATCCTGTTTGGAGACCTCAAAAATGCAGCGTATGCTAGAAGATCGAACAACATTCCTGAGCTAGATGTGTTGAAGAGCCAAAGTGTTAAAAAAGCAAGAATGGAGAGTAGCAGTGATCATACAATGCCTCCCAAATTTCCCACCCATGGGACAAAGTCAAAGGCTGGCTGGGTTGGGGGTCATTTGCCCCCCAGGCCGGTCTCATAGTGGGCTATCTTGGCCTGAGTCACCTGCATTTTTTCCTTGAAATGGTCCTAATAGACGGCTGTGCCAGTCAGACCCTGGACAAAGCCGTCCCGATTAGGATGGGGGTACAAAGCCCTGAAATCAGGACTGTCCTGCCTAAATCGGGATGATTGGGAGGTATGCAACTACTAAAGGAAGTGTTTGTGAATACATGCCATACACACTGCTTTCTTTTTTCCAATCTGCCAAATTCAGCAAATAAATAGTAATTATGCAGAAATATGCCATGTTTATTTGTACCTTCTTTTCACTTATAGATTCAGTGACCAGGCAATTTGTCCAAGGGTGCACCAACAAATGCATACATATGTAGGGGTGTTTCTCTTCATTAGTTCACAGGGGTCATATACTGGACAAATCAATGGTACAGTGCAAACGTCTATTGAAGCATCACATGACTGCTTTGGCATCCTTTGTACACTACCAACAAGTACACATGTGCACATCTAGAAAACATTTTTATGAAAAATTATTTCTTAGGGTGATGAGCAGATTTAAGTATCTGATATATTAAGCCCCAGGGTAGTGAAATTAGCAATATAAGTATTCCAAATATTGTGTGCCAGCACAGAACTTTTTACTTATGCAAAAGTCCAGATATTAGCACCATCTCAGACATAAAATTATCAATGTACTTTTGAGCTAAATTATTATTTTTTGATTCATATTGCATTACTCTGTCTAGGCCCATAATGTAGAGGTATGCAGATACTGCTGCTCAATGAAAACAATTTATTGAAAATCTTATAACAATAACCAGAGGTGGAAGTGGGCTGGTATACGTTGCTATGCCATACCACCACTTCTCCTACTGCCTTCATTGTAAAACTATTAAATTCCATTCACTGACATTTTCCATAGTGACACTTCTAAATTCCTACTTTGACCACCAACAATAAAAGGCAGCCCTGATGCACCTTTGCTTTATCTAAATTATATAACAGTTAAATGATGGTCAAACACTGAAAGAAAAAAAAAGGAAGAGTTGATAATTATGAGGGAGGGGTGTGCACAGGTTTCATGTGACTTTTTTTTTACTTCTTAAAAATCATGCATGTATGAGTCACAGTAAAACATGTGTAATTATCACACAAAGTGTTTGCACGCATGGACCATGAGATCTCTCACTGGCTGTGAACATATTTATTTAAGGTGCATTAAAAAAAAAAAGGACAATTTTCAAATGTTTTGTTTTGAAATTTAATGACAATTATGCTCACTACCTCAAAGCATTTTTACAATTAGTGATGTAGAACACAGCTTTTTCTTAACAAAAATATGTAAACAATAATATCAGCCTACATGGTGAATACTGGGCCAGTGGAACTGTCACATGCCTCAATGGCTTCCACCTCAAAAATGCAAGCCACTTTGAACAGACAGTGCTCATCAACACCAGCCCTTCATACATCTCAAATCGCATCTCAAAATACTCTCCCTCTTTGATCTACCTTTGACATGTATTTGGTAACCACCTCTCACTCTCGCCTACAAGACTTCTCTTGTGAGGCTACCCACTTATAGAATTCCCTATCACACTAGATCAGACACTCCCACAGCCTTCAAACCTTTAAATGCTCTCTGAAAACCAATCTCTTTATTAGTGCTTACCCTATTCCCCTCACTAATGCACCCTCACAACTGTTCCAATATCTACGCTGAGCCACATTCATTCCTCTTGTTTCAGCTCTTCCAATTAGAATGTATGCTCTCTCATGAGCAGGGCCCTCTCTTTCCTTTATTTTTGTATCTAAATTTCCCTCGCTTGACTTAAATTCACAGCTACCTAACTTGAACCCACCTCATTGATGAGGGTCCGAGGAAAACAGTGGTAAGCAAAATATCCTTTGAAAGGCACCAGTGGCCTGCTCACATGCTGCATTCATTGATAGGCGGTCCGAGGCAGACATCAGTGAGTGACACATGCTTTCAGAACGCCGGTGCTCTGCTCCAGCACACACTTTGCTTGCTGCTTGGTTATGTTCCCTGTCCATCTTGAAACTTTATTCACTCCCCTTTGAAGAGCACCACTGGTGAGTGAACATGGAGCAAGATATCTGTCATTTTCCAAGGAGTATGGCTGGGCAGAATCATGGATGGTGTACCACAAACCCACCCCATCCTGCATATATGCATCATGGGAGCAGAGTTCAAGCAAATAAATAATTACTGCTTTTAAACGTAGCTGGGCTAGCAGGCCCCCTCTGCTTCCAGGCTCCATAGCACTCATACCGTCTGCTGCCACTATCGTTCCACCCTGCACTGCAGTGTTCATTATGACATGTGATGTGAGTGTTATAAGGCACAATGTCCCCACCTACTATAAATTATTATGGATATTAGAAGTCACCTGGGACTCCTGTCACCTATATAAAAGTTTGGCCTTCAACCTTGTGTTTTTATATGGTCTCAGACTTACTCAGGGACTGTTAATATCCATATAGCGCATTATCCCATATATTTCATCATTACCGCATGCTTGTTTTTACCATTCTTTCAATCTGGAACAGAGATCAGTGTAAGACACAACGAGTAATCGGTCTAGAAAATAATGATTATTGTAACTAGTGTAAGCAAAAAAAGACTCCTGTGAGGTCAGAGTAAAAGTCTCCATGTGGAATGCATTGCATATTTTATGACACTATGCAGAGTGTAAGGTTTCAACAAGGGGAATACTTCTGAAACTGAACAGGACAGTTTTCAACATAGCAAAGAGCCCAGTAAAAGAAAGTGAGAGTGACACCAGCAAATGATGGTTTTAATGAACACAAAGCAACAGCTGTGTCTGGGGACACTAACTCAGAGCAGTGAAATAGGATTCAGGGTGTGTGTATTCCAGGAGGCCTCTATTCAAGGACTTTGAATGCATTTGTTAACACAAGTTCACATCCTGTTCGTACAGCACTGGGAAATAAAGCATTTCAGTCACTCAATTAGCAATTGCCCTTTTGCCTCTGATAGACTGATGGTACAATAACATCTCTAATTATTTATCTTTCATCCAAATTGCTGTCTTGGTTGACATGAAATATGCGCAATGGCTAAAATATCTCTGATGATGGATATGCAGGCTGGAAGTTAATGAAATAACTAACCCTGCACTGATGGATACAGACTATCATAGAACATACATTGTTCTCATTTTGGTGCGGTTTAATTATGAAAATAAGAAATATGTTTTTAGTATAGTCCCATAGTGAAGTGTTACAAGCGATGTATTATACCCACATGAATCCGGATACATTTATAAGTGTAGCAAACTGTTCCGAATGTGAGCCTACTGTGCTGGTAGTAATTGGCGCTGGTTAGATCTGAGCCACACAGTCTACTGGGAACCCTAGTTCTGATTCTGCTGCAGGAAACGCACAGGTTGCAGCCTTCAGAACAAGCTTCACTAAGCAGCAGCTGAAGTCTGGAAGAATGTGACAAGAATTATATAATCATATAATATAAAGGCCAATGTCGGGGCAGGCAGAGTTGGTTCAGAATGTATAAGAAACCAGGGTCAGGGCCACAACTAAATGATCAGAGTCCAGAACAAGCTTTGTCAGAACCTGTTGTTCAGACACCTGAGACTAGTCAGAGTGGATTTAAATAGAGAGCATCTAATAACACAGACATCCACCCAAATGAGCACTCTCTCATTAGAGGGAGTAACTAGTATATAAGCGTCTATGTAATACCCATCTAATCAGGTGCCCAAGAAGGGATGCAGTCAGGCTCACTGACAAAGAAACGCAAACCGACATAGTGCCTGAGGTAGAGAGAATACAACAACATTTTCAGTATAATAACAGAGAATATATTTATATAGAGAATATAAAAACAAAACAAAAAAAACAAAATCAACACAGCTCACAACATTCCCACCTCGGTCCACCCAAACCATGCCCCAGTCACACATCTTTCCCATGAAGTTATGTCGCTTTGGCCACCAAAAGATGTGACCGTTGCAAAGAATGAAAGTAAAAAAGTACAAAACAAAAACTTTATGTACAACCACTGATATGTTTAGGAGCCTGAAATCCCCCAAGCCCTGTCTAAATGATGGCATAAAAACAAAGCTACAGTACCACTTATGACCAGCAAACACAGAGTTTCCAGTCAAACGTATTTACAACCTGGTCTGTACATTTTCAAAATGGTCTGTAAAATATTCACCTCATCCTGCATTTAGATGTCAAATTTTGAACATTTCACCATTGGAACTTGGCCTTAAGTGTTCCTAGTCCTACCCCAAACAAACACACCATAAAGCAGAATGAGTTGTCCGTTGTTGGAAAGACAGTAATAAAACTAGGGTATAAAACAAACAAAGCAGTGAGAGGGCCTATCTCGCACGCAGGGCAGGGGTGCAGACTAGGCGCCTCAGTACGTGGGTGGCACATGCGCAGTGAAGGCCCTGCTCACAAGCTGCTTATACTCTTTAGGAAAATAGGAGTTTAATACATGATGCTAGATGCCACATATTGCATGCTGGACCAGTCACAATGCAATGGTAATCGGGCTTAATATTGCTGTATGATATAGTCACAGTAATGTTGATTTGGTGGTCAGTAAGTTAAATATCTGAAGAGAATAAAAATGAGTTTTGCACAAACTGCGTAGAGTGGTCGGAAACAGCTTATTAGCTTTATAGATGTGTTTAAAATAGAGACGAGGGCCTAGGACTGAGCCTTATAGTACTCAAATTGATAGAGGAAGCGGAGGGAAGGTAGATCTAGAGAAAGAACTCCAAAGTTGAAGTTTGATAGGTAGGATATGAGAACCAGGATAGGACAGTGTCCAGAAAACCTATGGAATGTAGCATTTGTATAATAGGCGAGTGATTAACAGAGTCAAATACAGCACAGAGGTCAAATAGAAGTAAAAGGAAATGGTGAAGCTACTGACCACCTTAGTGAGTGCAGTATCTGCCTTGAAAAGGAAAAACTAGCTGAAAAGTGGTCAGTAGGTTGTGTGAGAAAATGAAGTGTGTGAGGTTAGTTCAGGTAAGCCTCTCATACTTCTGTACGTATATTATGTATGGGGTATGCATAGATTATATTAAAAATATGTGGTTGGAATAACAAATAAGAAAACTGTACTTTAGCTCTAACAGTATTTTCCATTCTACTATACTTTTTACATGTGGAATCCTTGTCCAAATGGTATAAATACATTTTGAATATAAAAGGAACACAAACTGCTTTAAAGAATGACTTTTCACTGTCCTGTTTATACACTTGGATACTTTGGCATATTTATTTAGCATATGGAGCAGGCAGCAAAACAATTTTCTCATTTCATATTTTTAAAATGTGTAGGAGTATTCTATCCTGGTAAGAGGAATTAGAAAAGAAAGGTTTCATACACCAATTTATAATCTCTGCTAAAGAAAAGAAAGCAGAGGTAGTTGTGTGTTTTGAATGGAAACCAAGTAGACCGGACAGACTTGAGAGTAGAAGCCAGTGAGTAAAGCCTGTATTATAGCAGAGAATACTGAAAGGGACAGATATATAATTAATGACAATATGGGTTCACTAGATCCCTGATTCATGGTTTGGGTGCTGTTAGAGGACAGCTGATAGCTATTCCCTATTGTTGGGTATGCATGCCACACAGAATGCAGCGTGCACACCTCTGCCATGCTATAGGCAGGAACTTAGAATACAGTAGACAGCAAAATACCTTTGCATTATTGTCAGAAGCTGTGACTCCTATGTACCCAATTTCTTTCAAAATATTTTTATTATACGGTATCACAGGAATACAAATGGTATACCAATTCTTGATTTTTTTTTAATGTTAGATTAGAGCTGTTTGAATAAAAATGGCAAAGATGCCTGAAAAAGCTTATGAAAAGTTTGTATTGTATTTACAATGTCAAAGTGACAATGATGTTATAAATAATTGTTATTAATAATTCCATTAATAAATGGGCTGTGCCCTTACTCCACCTAAATAAGTTATCCCATGTTTTCATAACAATATTATTATTATTATTAATAATAATAATAATAATAATAATAATCTTACTCTGCAAAATGAATAATATAGTTTTTACACTGCTCCACTAAAGTAGGTACAGGGGTATTGCTTGCTCTGCCCTCATTCTGCCCAACTTCTTCACTCTGCTTTTGCAAACTTCTGTTCCTTACATACATTGAGCTACACAAACCTTCTAATCTGGGAGGGATCAGGGAGTTCTAGGGAGGGACCAAAGTTGATTCTGCAATATGTTTTGACTGGTTTCCCTTTTTTTGTGTCTGTTTCATAAAAAATTAAAAGAAGAAGAGAGGGAGTAAACTGGTTTATGCAAACGTCCGAACGGGGCAAGAAAGGAAACAAACGAAAGACAGCAAGCGTAAGGGAAATAAAAATATGGAAGGTATATGACATTTTCAATATATTTGGGTCTACTAATATGACAGAGTATGATAAAAGATGATGACATGCATATTACCTGTTAAATAAGTTATTTATTTATTAAATAATACAGCCTTAGTCGAGCAAACTGATTGATATTATTACGATTGTAATATTTGTCTCAAAGTAGATGTTACCCTTGTATCTTGCCTAGTATGTGTACAGAAAACGTATTTAATGGGTGGGTATTAAAAAACAAAGAAAGAGCATGCACTTTACCATATAAATCTTAATTCAACTATATAGTCTAATTTTAGTGCCCAGAACTGCTTTTATCATTACCAACCACTCATTGTCTGCATATGTTGTTTATTATCACTCATATTTAAACTAGGGAGATAAATACTTTCAAAGACAAAAATGCATATGACCTGCCTGCCCTCTGAGGGGACTAGGGTTGGTCCCCTAACAAACATTTAGTGCTGTCCTGAATACCTATAAATGGCAGGCAGGGTTGCAGGAACATTCTAAAAGTATTTGTCCATAGTATTGTTTACACTGTCCAAATATGTCACTTTAACACAACTTCTAAGCCATTGAAGCAAGGGTGGGACCGGAGGAGGGTTTTCCACAATGAATACAGCTTTGGTATTTCATTCTCCTTTTTAATTGAGCTTGACAAATTGCTTGCATTGAAGATAACAAGCTGCTTCTTAGCACAAACTTCAGTATTTTCAACACTTAATTAAATTACATCTATAGAATGCAGAGAGTGGCACATTGACTGAGGAAAACACGACTAGGCCACATGCAAGGGACAAAGTACTGATGAATAATGTGGTATGCCTGGACTGCCATAATTGTCACTTCAACCAACATCCTCTGTTAGCCATGTGGTGCATGAGATAATGGAGCCCCCACTGTGAAATATAAGAATATTAAATGTTACAATACGTTACAAGTCATATGAAAAGAATTATGCTGCAGGAAATGCAAATTTATACAGGGCAGAGAACTCCCTGGTAACTTGTATTATTATATTATGTAATAAGGTGCACGTTATTCCTTACAATAAATAAAGATTGTATTTCACACAGAAATCAAGCATTTCCAAGCAAAAACGTGTTTATTAAATTTTAATAAGTGGTGTTTAGTTTCATTTTAATATTTTACTACAGTTCTTTGTTCCAAGGATACTATACTCATTCTAAAAGGTCTGATTATTAGAATGAGAAAACCCACTCCTCCAGTAAAAAACAAGTGGTTTTGCCATAGATAGGGCTTCTCCCTTTCTTTCAAGGGGCTACTGTCAGCAGCGATTAAAATAATTTAAGCACTTTGCATCACTGTTCCTTTATAAGTTATCTTGACATTACAAATGTAACATTGAAACCCTTTCAAATCTTAGTGCCTGGAACCCAACCCCCCTTCCTCCCTCCCAGCCTGGGTGGGACCTTGCCCATGGGACCAGTCACTTTGTAGCTTGTGTACACATAGGCTTGGAGGGACTTTTAATATAAGTGTGAGAAAGGGGGATGAAGGGATTTTAATGTAAGTGTAAGGGGGTATTTTATACATGTGAATAGGGTGTGAAATATTAATTTATTAGTAGGTTGAGACTGGGGGCTTTTAATTTATTGGTGGGGTGAAGGTTGGGGATATTTAATTTAATAGTGGGGTTATGGCGAATCTATTAAGAGTGGGATGAAGGGACCTTTCATTTAATGCTGGGGTGATTTGGGTGCTGAGTTTGGGGAGAAGGCGAGCTATTTCTTAAAAGTGAATGCTAATTATTGGATGTTTGGGAGGAAATAGTATTTACATTAAGTAAATAAACCTATTAATTTAATGTTTGGGTTGTTTGGAGAGAAATGGATCTTTTAATTAAAGGTGAATGACATTAATATACTGTCCAGGTTGGTTGCTGGGAGGCCAAATTATTAAACGTGGGTGCTTTTGATTTAATATCGAGCTGCTTTGGGGGAGGGAGGTTTACTGTGTTCACTCATTGCTGGGATTTCTTACCTGTCCTTTTTCCAAACAGGAACCCAACATTCCAGGACCCCGACAAGCAGCAACTGAGCTTAGGACACAAGTACAATCAAGAAGTAGTGAAAGCAGTGTGCACCTAACAGTAGTGCGCGCAGCATTGCCCATGTATATTACGGGGACAGGAAGAGTTCGAGAAGTCAAGCACGGTCTAAAATTATAACCACGCCCCCATGCATGCTGGTCACGCCCACTGGCGGCATGGAGTGAAAACCCCTCTTGACAAATCTTGCATTTTTCCTCGGTTTTGTATTTTTAGACAACCCTTACGGAAGCCTGCCCCCTCCCATGTAGCAGCTAGAATGTCACCATTATCTACCTGGAGCCATTATCTAACTGGAGCTTCAATGCAACTTGCTTATGTCAGCTACAGTGTATGTAGAATCTCGCACATTGTCTCGCTTATTGTACTATACTACTATCTCAGCATGTCCATAATATCCTGTTAACATATAAACAGCTAGTTCTGTTTATGCATTATTCACAAAATCTCTACTGGAACTATTAAATGTCATAATTTACAAGTTCAACTACTATATGCCGTTGAAAACCAACAAGGTAATATAGTGCAGAATAAGGAACTAAAAGGACACTCTAAAAAAAAAACAACTAAAAAACACGAAACTTAAGATACATCACCATCGTGCCTTTAGATCCTACAATTCATCCCACCTTTTAAAGAACAAGGAAAACCAGCTGTGCGATCCATGCACATCAAAAGACCATAAAACCTTAATCCGTCTGAGCTCCGCAATTCATCTATTGTTTCAAAGTTAAATGTGATTATTCCATTCAAAGACATTAAAACCCAGGACTGACAATATTTTCTTCTCATCAGCTCACAAATAGTTTAACAGCTAAATACGACCATGGAACACTTCTCCCTAAAACTACAATTACCATTTAACACGATGGCAGACTAAAACACTCAGAATGACCTTTTAATGTTGAGCTGTCATCGCTAGTTTTCATGAGTTATCTTAACACTTGATTTTTTTTAAACAATAACTTCCTAGGGTTATGAAAGCAACGCTATCGGAGACACAAGCACACTTTACAATGTTCCACACTGGACCACACAGGTATAAATGGATTTCAATATTTTACCAGGGACTCTAGATATGCAGTGCTGTCATCAAGGTATGTATTCATTTCCATCTGTTTTATTAGGCAGCATAAAGTTAACTAGATCTGAAAACCTTTTTCTTTTTACTGCCAGGGGAAGCTATGTGAACAGAACCATGCAGGACCATGTCAGCAGACTATTTGGCCATGACATAATAGTTTTATAGCAGTGTATTACACAGGTAGTGGAGAAGCTCACTGAAACACCCTGTATTAATGGCACTCAATTCTTTTTGTCTTATTGTAACAAACTGTTTGATCATTATTTTTGTCTGTAGCTGAATACTATAGAGCCAGAATATATGCATGTATTGTATCTATGAATTGTATCATATCTATAAATAGGAAAATGGCAGACATGTCTGAATACTAAAAAAAACAACTTTGTTTGAATTTATGGCAGCTTTCTTGAAGGAAGAACAGCGGTCAAAATGTTAGGCTAACTGAAATATACCAAAGGACTCTGCAAAGGATTGTGTAAAAACAGAATAACTATTACTACTATCTCAGCTAATTAAAGAACTCAGTACTTATCTGGCATGTGAAAATAGTTTGACGAGAGTCTCACAAAGTTAAAATCTGCTATTGCCGAACTATATAGACCATTCAAAAAAGCTGGTGAAATGACCATAAGAAAAGGATGAATCATCCTTTACATATTTCCCACTGTTGTTCATAAAATGCCTAAAGAAGACTATAGTACAATCCCCAGTACCCTGTACTAATAGATAAACATGGAAGAGGATATGTAATAGGTTGGGGAGCAATTTCATGGTATCCATAAGGTACCACTACCACCCAACATCATGTAGGCTACATGGTAGAATTAAAGCCAGTGACTAGCTTAACATTTTAGTTGACCAGGTGCTTCTAGCATGAGATACAATTATACAAGATTATACAATTATACAAGACAGAGCCCCTATGTACAAAGACAGATAGGTTCAATCTTAGTTTAATGAACTTGAAGATGACATTAAACCAAAAACCATGGCTGGAACAATTGCCAGCTTTTAATATAATTGAGCCATTGTGGTCAGTTTTTGAAACGAAAAAGAAAAAGATTCATTTCTATCATAACTCAGAGAACTAGAAGCTATCCTGCTGGAAGGATGGAACAACACTCCCCTTAGCAGAGCAGCATCTATATATGTCTATTCCACATAGCAAAAAGGCTGGAATAAAGGCAAATGACATTCCAATATCATATTAATAAACAATTTTTGTTGGATTCTTGAAACAAAGTGTTACGTGACTAAGAAAAATAAATAATAATTAGATTATTAAACTGATCTTAGACATAAGGTAAGATAGCTAAAACATGACTTAAATATATATCCACATACACACACACACACACACACACTCATATAAGGGTCAGTACCACATGACTGGCATAAGGCAAATATGGCACCCATATTTATAAAATCTGAGCCAGGAATTTAAAGAATGGTAAGCCTGACATGAGTTGGGTGAAATATTTGAAGAATTCTAAGGAAAGCTATTTAGAAATATGTATTAGATAACAAATTCATAACACAATGTGAGCATAGAGTCATGTAAGACCAGTCATGTAAAGCAATCTAGTTAGTTGTTTTTTTTATAAGGTGACAAGTAGCAAACTGAATCTGGGTAATGCAGTTAATGTAACATATTTGATTTTTTTCCAAAACAATTTGACACTGTCCCACATAACATTATAATTATTTTATTATCCTTTATTTATATAAATCCAACATATTAGACAGTGTTTTACAGACAATGTTGAATTTTTCACATCAGTACCTGACCCAGTGCACCTTACAGTCTAAGTTCTCTACCACACAAACATACACGTGTTTTGGAGTCCCTGTGGAGTGTACAGATTAGCTGTCAACCAATCAATGGCCAGGATGGTCACCTAATCATTGGCTGTGTGAATCAGGGACTGCAGTGAGCCAATTGCAGATCAACGTGTTACTAAGCCCTGCCAGTGGTCTGAAGATATCATTTCCAGAGGCAATGAAGAAGAAAAAGGTGCAGGAGCACAAATACAGAAGTGCGGCTCAGGAGCAAGAAGAAAGGAGACACTAGAGCTTGAAGAAGAAGGGCCCTCTTCAAGCAACAGAAAAAGACGGACATAGACTTAAGAGGACAGAGTCTCTTCAATCAAGTACAACAGCGAACTGGAAGAAGAGAAGGCTTGGAGGAGAAGACTTAGGGCCTGATTCATTAAGGATCTTAACTTAAGAAGCTTCTTATTTCAGTCTCCTGGACAAAACCATGTTACAATGCAAGGGGTGCAAATTAGTATTCTGTTTTGCACATAAGTTAAATACTGACTGTTTTTTCATGTAGCACACAAATATCAACTTTAAATTTTAGTGTACAAATAAGCTATCAAGTATTTGTGTGCTACATGAAAAAAAACAGTCAGTATTTAACTTAAACAGAATACTAATTTGCACCCCTTGTATTGTAACATGGTTTTGTCCAGGAGACTGAAATAAGAAGTTTCTTAAGTTAAGATCCTCAATGAATCAGGCCCTTGGTTCCTGCATGGAACAGGTGAGTATGTTTTAAAAAATTTTTTATTATTGCTCACTGTCACCAATGGTGGGCACTTTGGGATGCATAAAAAGGAGGATAAGATGCACAGGATGCAAACATCATTTGCACACACAGGTATGTGGCCAACTGTTATACAAATCACTTATCAGATCACATCTTTAATATGGGGTACAGTTTTGGGCACCTGTGTATATGAAGAATACCACAGAACTTGACAGGGATCAAAAGCAGGCAGCACCATTAATTAATGGCTTATAGGGTGTATGTCATGGATAAGACCCTCTAACTACTCCCGATTTCATATCTTATATATTTCAACAGTCATATAATATATCACCTGTATTTTGTCAGGAAACTGCTCCTGAACCCCTGTATCTGTCAAAAACCACCCCCTGAGCACTCGTGACTTAGAAGCTTACTGTAAGGGAACACACAGGATTCCAGCCCAAATCTCACACTCACCTCTTTCCCTAAGGCTACAGATTTGCTGTATTGCCCCAAACAGCACTCACACAACCACACCCCCTTCAGTCTTGCCACCACCTATTGAATACGGGCAATAGGACCCCAATGCACTGTGCCACACTGGCACACAATGAGCACTCCTTGTTACACACAGTTAGCAAGGCACCAGCAATCAAAGGGTTAATCCTTAACCCCTCAAGGCTCTATGACACAAATGTACATGTAGGCGAACACTAGGCTTCGTATACAAATGTATTCACAATGCACACCTCAGCAATGAAAGGTTTTAGCAGGATCAAGCAATCTTATCTCTTCTACACAGACAATGGATTTGTTTAGAGCAATAAGGACAGAAACTATTAAATTGTTAGATTTAATATACAAAAGATACAATGCTTATAGATAGATAAATAATAGATAATTAATAGAAAATTAATAGATAATAAAAAAACAATTAGAAAAAAATTTGACATACAAATAAAAAAATTGCAAACAATTATAAAAACAAATGGGATGAAAGTACAGAGCATATTATAAATAATCTGTATGCCTGGGGGTAGGCAGAAAAGATGGACAGTCGTTCAATTAGATTGATCCCCAGGACACTGACAATTTGCCCTTTCCCAACACAGGATCTTTTAAGCAAATTGAAATGGGACGGTCTTCACAGGGGCAATGTTAATGCTAATAGGGGGGCAGGGATGTCCCCTGGGTGTCACTATAGTTTGCTCACAAATATTCCCAAAGTTTTGACCTTTGGGTAATTGTTAACAGATATATCCCAGAGACATAACTCCCCCTTCAATAAACCAGTCATAATCACTCGCACATTTAAATACAAAACATGATGGAATTATGACAATGTGACAAACCTTTCCCAAAGATATGTGATTATAACTGTTCCCGGATACCGCCAGCACCTGACATTCTCAACCCTGGTGTGAAATCTGCTCCTCATTATAGAGTGGCACCCAGATTTCCCAAAATATGAACTATGAAGACATTTTGCTTTGAAGCTCATATGTCTATATACCTGTATAGGCCTTCAAATGCTGCCTTTGTCTGCATGGATGTCCAGCTGTGACAGGCCACACAAAGTCTATTCAGGTGTCCAAAAACTAACTTGTGACAGGATATAGCTCACAGTAGGGGCCATTTAAAGCTGCTACTGGTGACACTGCTATCTTCTAACACTGGAATAAACACACAACAGACTTTCTGACATTTTACACTTCAGTAGCTCAATTTATCAATGGATTCAATTGATATACCCGATTTTCACGACAGTATACATTATAAAGAAAGACTAGACAGATTGGACTCAATTAGACCTAATTAACATGCATAAATATATCCAAGGTCAATACCAAAGAACTATCTAAAGAACTTTACATTCTTTGTCTTGGAAAAATCAAGTCAATTTGCAGAAAGAAAAAAGCTTTGCCTCCTGTTAAACAAGAAATAGCCCAAGAAATTTTAGACTGCTGGAAACAAATTGCATAGCTAGTGTTCTAGGCAATGGATTCCAATGGCTAGTGGCTGCATAAGGGTCAGAGATTAGTAGCACCGACTCAGGAATATCTCCAACTTCCTTGGAGGTGGGAGAGATGGGCCTGGCCGATAACTTCCAGAGGATGCCTTTTCCACATTCCAGGTGTCATTTTTAAGGGAAAGTTTCGCCTACATAATAAAACAATTCATATGTATGATAGTGAAACTTTACTCTCACGATTCATTTAAGACATAAGTTAAACTCGACCAAGAATTATATTTGGTGAGAAATAATCTTACAGTTTTAATCAATGGAATAGGTGATCCCAAAGTGGTGGTAGGTTGGACTAGGCTGAAGTAGTGTCTTTATACTACCCCCAATGCGCCTTTTAACCTGGACCTGCAATGCAGGCATGAATGATTTTCTGATCCAGAAACTCAGATGTGACCATGTACCTGTGAATGCACAAACTGTAATGTGCCGTTAGGACAATTTTTTTTCAGGTTTGTAAATGAGCCGCTTTTATTTGCCATGACTTAGAGAATATTTACATTAGTGTCAGCATGCAATTAAATAAGCCTTTAGCTGACACTAATTCTCTCTGCCAGAAATCTAAAACTGTAGATATTATGTACAATATGTTGTATAGTGTTGCAAGCCTGCTACAGCCCATTTGACAGTATACAATGCTAAGAAAGTAAGACTTCTACCATCAATTGTAGAATTGTATACAGCACACTACAGCCACAAATAGGCCTCGCTTGTACAGAAATGAATTGTCCTACAAAGCTACCTTGCGCTGCATATATATGTAGGCACCCGAAAGAATAATGCCAAAAACTTCCTTGGTAATCTTCCCTGCTTCCACCCCTTATTAATCTCTAGCCTTCAAATTCCAGCTATACAATAGGAGCTGAAATATGCGCAGTTGTGCCAGACTTATCTCCATTAAACTAATGTTCAAGCAGGCTGCTTTTCAGATTTTGGTATTGCTCTGCCAGTTAGCTGTTGCCCGGAGTGACAGCATATGTTCTTTTTATATATTATATGGTTTATTTGATGTGATTTATCCTGTTTAATATTTCATGCCAAATAACGCCAGACATGGCAATTTTCATTCTTATGTAAAACATTTAAATCTATGAATTGTCCTCAAGAAGCTTGATTTTGTATTAAGATTGGAATGCATTTAAGTATTTTTGCCTAGGAATAGTAGTCTAGACATACAGTATTTTAAGGCTGGTAAATATTTGATTTATGGGCTAAATCAAACCATAAGAAATGAGAGTTAAAGGATCTTACACAATTTATAATCATTTCAGTAGCAACTGAATGTGCAAGACAATGTAAATTATACATTTAACCCTATAAGAATCAGTAAACCCTTGGGGGGGAAAATAAAACATTCAGTCCATCCTGTCATAATAAGTATACCCCTGCCCACTGTCATGTATAGATCAGTTAGAAGCCCATTGTTTCCCCACAGGAACCAGGTGCCAATCTTTGTCCGAACAGTTATGCACTGGGGTCATGAGTTCAATTCCCGACCATGGCCTTATCTGTGTGGAGTTTGTATGTTCTCCCTGTGTTTGCGTGGGTTTCCTCCAGGTGCTCCGGTTTCCTCCCACACTCCAAAAACATACTGGTAGGTTAATTGGCTGCTATCAAAAATTAACCCAAGTTTCTCTCTCTGTCTGTGTATGTGTATATTAGGGAATTTAGACTGTAAGCTCCAATGGGGCAGGGACTGATGTGAATGAGTTCTCTGTACAGCGCTGCGGAATCAGTGGCGCTATATAAATAAATGGTGATGATGATGTGAATGCACGCTTGGCTGACCAGTTTGGCACATTCAACTTCCAGTCTTTGGACCAGAAGCTTGTTGTATTATAAGCTGCACTCATACTCATCTAAAAAAGTCATATACCATGTGCACCATTATGGGACTGCATGTGTTGGCAGGTATTCATACATGAATTAGACATGTGTAACCTATCATTTCTCTCATGAAAGTATAGTGGTGGAACACATCCACATCCTAGATTTTGTACAGGTTAGAGTCCTATCTTTGGAACATGAGAATATTATAACACTTTGTTGAAATCCATTTTGAAAGGATATATTTCAGTTGATTCTGTTTCCATCAAACAGGTTCTCCTTGATTTGATATTTTGGTCTTCCACATGGGCTGTTCATAGGAAGCTGAACATTTTACATGCCGTGACAAGGGCATGTTTCAATTTCACTCTGAAACACATTGGTTCAGTGATTCTAACATAACATAAGGACTTAAGATATCTATTTATGACCTCAGCAATAGAGAAATAAACATCCTCCTCTTGCCCCCAGGAACAATAAACAGAGGGTCATCATCATCATCATTTATTAATATAGCACCACTGATTCCGCAGCGCTGTACAGAGAACTCATTCACATCAGTCCCTGCCCCATTGGAGCTTACAGTCTAAATCAATAACATATACACACAGACATAGAGAAACTTAAAACTGCCCAAAGTACTGCAGTTAACCTCGGGTCTCGGCCAGGCTACAGACATGCCCCCATCATCTCTACCTAGAACTTTCTCACCAGCAGGACAATGATAGCAACAAAGGACTTCAGGAAAAGGCTTTGGCTCTTTATCACTATCAAAATGATTTTTCAGGGGTAAATAAAAGATGTAGTGTGTGCCAGGCATGCACATTTTACGTGTAACTTCTTTGCCTTTTGTCATTGAAAACGAATTTGATTTATCTTTCTTAAAAGACCTTTAAGATTTTATTTTTGTTTAAGCAGATATGTGATGCTCTGTCATTGCAGCCCTGAGGTGACCGTGTCACAGCCATTTTATAACCAACCAATTCTTCCCTTCCTTGCCCTACTTTTTTATCTGAGTATATGTTTTAAATTGTTTATTACTTGTTATAATATTTTGACAAGATGTTTCACTTCAATAAATTATGAAGTACCATTTTAAACCATGCCAACAACAGCTTCCTCGCTTTTACAATGCAAAAAGAGAATGTACATACGTTTAATAAAACTACCTTAACCCAATGGATCCCAAACTTTCACAGTTCAAGAAACGCGTAGGGTCCCCATTATTTTTTTTTGCACTCCTAAGCCAAAATAAATGCCAATTAGTCCTCCTCGTTGCTTACCACCGGCCCTAGCAGCGGCAACCCATGGAGTCACAGTGCACAGTTTGGGACCCACTGCCTTAACCCCTCCACAAATATATACTTCATAGCTAAAAAATTACCATCTTATTCCTATTCCAGTTGTTATTTGCCTAGAAGACCAAAGTTTTCTGTCTTGGAGCAGTCCTACATTGTAGTCCCCTTACACAAGCAGTGGAAACGCATAATCAAGAGGCTGTAAAGGTGCTTCTCTTTCCTGATATTGCCTTTCCTCACCTGCATAAATTAACCTGTGAATCAGTAGAAAGGTGATAAGGACTTTTCTAACTTCTGAAACCCACATAAACGATGGGGGAGATGTTTCCCAATATAAGATGGTCCTTTAGCCTCCTTTCCAGTCTTTATGTACCAACATAACATCTCCTGCACAGTAAACACTGGTATTCAGAAAATAGCAATGAAATAGTTTCATTAACAGGTATTTGGATTATACATATTATATACATTTACATTTTAAATGTATATAGCACCTTTATTACTTACATTTCATTCTTTTATTTAAAACTTATTTTCAAAATATGCTGTTTATTATAACAAACACTTTAGAATGCTAGTGTACTTTTCCACTAAAACGTTTTACAATATAACTCAACCTTCTTCTGTTCAACTATGTTACCAGGTTCTGAATCATGGCCAACTGATTGTTTAATAATCTTTACAGGGTAAAACAAAGTATGATACTAATTTTGCTTAGAAGCATATACACTTCTTGATAACATTGTTTCCTTGTGATACCACAATCATTCAAAACAGTATTAGTGCAAACACCCAAAAGAATGTAAAAATAGAGCAGGCAAGGCATGCCATGGCTTCCTCTGCAACAATCTCAGTGAATACGTGAGTCATATTACAAGTGAAAAAAACGTTCATTTCACGATTTCATGCTTTATCAAAGTTATCCAATAGGCCTATTCCTTAGTGTTAGCTGGGAGACTATGTCAGTGTTAAATCAGTCAGGGTAATTACAGACAGTACACAAGCCTCTGTATAATAATGCTAAGTTTTCCTGACTAATGTCACTGTACCTGCTTTTGCCCATCTGTCACTAATTTGTGCATCTAGCGGAAACATTATTAACAAAATGATGACATTTGTGAACATGCACTGAAATAGTCACAACAGGTGTTATGGTGCACATTTGGTGTGACTAATTTTGTGCTTTGTTATGTGTATATTTGGAAAGCAAAACTGAGAGTGACTAAGTTATCTGGAAGTGTTTAATTACAAGGGTTAAACGTGTGGGCTATAGCCTATTACTAATTTGTGCGAAAACACCATGATTACTCAAGACATCAATGCCCCACATTCTGCGCAATTTGTATTTGGCTAAAACGTTGCCAATTCTGTTTATCAAGGCTTGTGTTGCAGTCAGGCTCAGAAAGACATTTTTTTTCAATAGTGGTTTTGGGGAGGACAATAGCTTTACTACATTTTACATTGCACTTGGTGTAAACATGGGCTCCTAGGGCTAGATTTACTAAGCTGCGGGTTTGAAAAAGTGGGGATGTTGCCTATAGCAACCAATCAGATTCTATCTGTCATTTTGCAGAAGGTACTAAATAAATGAAAGCTAGAATCTGATTGGTTGCTATAGGCAACATCCCCACTTTTTCAAACCCGCAGCTTAGTAAATCTAGCCCCTAGTATGACAGCATGTGTTTCATGTTTACATGAGGTCAAAGGGAAATGACAGTTTATGACAGCATGCTGGATGATTTCTGCAACAAAAAAGTATCAGTAACATTTGTATGCAGTGAATCCCAGAATTCATATCGAGAGATGAAATTGGAACAAAGGTTCCACATAAAACCTTTTAGGTTGCCCTCCTGATGCAGCAAATAAGGTTGATAGCGCTCACAAAGCTCCGAGTCCTCGAAGAATAAACACAGACCATCTACATAACATCAACAATACATTCTTAGTGGGAAAATAATGGCAACATTCATTACCTGTTGTAGGTGTCTGACCATTTTACAATGTATTAGACCTCTGATCAAGTGCAAAAGCAGAAAACATTTGCTGGCTTCTTGTAGCAGTAAATGTGAAAGCTTGAGAATGTAACTGTGTCCTACCTAGGATCTAAATTCCCTTTGGCCGAATATATTCCTGATCAGAGCCTGACTTAAAGATCCAGAGTGAATGTCCGGATGTTAACCTCAAACAAATCCCCACTATACATACCATACAGATGCCTTCATCTTCTATATAGGGGGGAAAAAAAACATAGGATCCCACCTTAATTTCAGCATTTACTTTTCTTTTTGCTATGAGTCACTACACCCCTGTACTCACAATTCCAGCATTAACTTATTCACAGTATTTATTTGACCCTCCTATACCCTGGCCTTGATTTCAGCCTTAACTTTTTATTTGCTTCTTTCAACGCCATTCCTCAATCCTGGACAATATTATTTATGTATTCCACTCTCTTTATTTCCATTCTAAACAGGATTTTCTCAATAGCAAATCTGAATTTGAGAAATAATTAAAATATATATTATAAACAAAAAGGTTTTAAAAATAATCTCATAAGAGGCAGCGTAAGGGATTGCACAAATGGCAGTCATGTAACGTAGCAAACGTGAATTCTCAAATTCTTCACCTCAAGTCAATATGAAAGAAATATCTACATTTTCTTTTAGCCTTTTCAAGTACATGTACTTTTTATAGAGGTTACCAAAACTTTCATACACTTTTAACACTAAAGCATCTGGTCTTACTTGGAAAGCAGCCATATTTGCTATCAGAACTCCTGAGTGGGAGATGATCTCATGGGTACTGCTTTGTTTTCACAAATACAGCAAGCAGAGTAAACCACAGCTGAAATGAATCACTCCCGGGCTACACAAGCAGACTCCCATTACATCACCACTTGTTCTCATGAGAGACAACTGAGAAGCTAAGGTCAGTACTGAGGCCACAAATATACTGTACCGCTGTCTTCCATTCACCTGCTACTATCTATACTCTGAGGAAGGACTTTTCTTATTTTCCATTTTAAATTTTGTTTTCAGCTGTTGAACCTTATGGATTGTTCATGTCCATTTTGTCAAGATGCACCCTACTGTATCGCTAGGCCTGCAGAAGACAGGTCAGTGATGTCATTGGTTTTAGCCATGGTGGGCATAAAGGTTTGTCTGTGCCAACCTTTAAAATACATCTGTCGCTTACACCCAGAGAATGCAGCCATTCTGTGGGCTTAGATAGTATTCATTAGACTGTAATGTCTCAGAGTGCTAAGTAATCGATTGGCTGTGGCCTCAGGAATATTAGCTCAGCCCACAAAATGACTAGCTACTGCACTTGTGTTCTAAAAAGACTACTATTGAAAACTTGTTTGTATTGGACTGTAACTTTCAATGGAAAGTTTGAATGGAATCCACACCAGAACATTGTCTTACTTATTTGTGTGTCCATTTCTCAGGGATATGTACAGGAGACAAATTAAAGGATTGGGGAAATGTGGCATTGTTATAAATTCTGACAGTTTTAGGGTCAAAACAAATGCTTAGACCAGACTTCTAAGCAAATCTTCAGTTTAAACCAACCAAGAGGAATGCTGGGAAATTCACCAAGTAACCAATAGTACTAGAAATAAAAATGTCACATGGGACCATGTGGAACCATTTGGCATTTGAACAGGTGAAAAACAGTGTCATACAGCATACTGATTTCCAAAGGTGATAACTTTTGCAGCCCTTGTGATTTGTGATCACTTTTGCAAAGTTAGAGGCTATTTTTAGAGTTTTCAGTTAAAGCCTGGATTAATAAAGCTTCCTGTAACAGCTTTAAGGCATAAACCACAAAGCATCAAAGCTTTATTAACGGATGCTAGCAGTGTATGCTTAGTTGCAAATGGTGCTAGGGTGTCATGTGCAAAGCTCACCAAAATTAATGGTGTATATTTTATACTGTTAAATTACTGTGAGTAGATAAAGACAGGATAGAATGTTCCCAATTGAGCATCATCCTGGACAGAGACTGTGCATTTTCTAAGAAAAGTGACTGAGGCTAAGTAAAATCTTTATTTTAAGACTGTCCGATGTGTCTATTTCTATGAGGTCGTGAAAATAATCCTCCACCATCCTTTGGATGTTGATAGTAGGATCCTGTCACGTAACACTTAAGCTGTCATCTTGTCCACCAGGAGCTCCTTGCATCTCTTCAGATCTGGGTCAGTTGGAAACAAAGAGAAGTCTTAGCTCTTAAACAGAGGATCAAGCACAGTCGCCAAAATGTAGTGATCCGATTTCAAGATTTTGATAACTCTTGGATCCTGGCGAAGGGAATAAAGTACTTGATCTACAAGTCCGACATAATTGCATAATTGCTTTGTTTAATTTCCTCCTTCAGTTTCTCAAGCTGCTTTTCCAAAAGTCTAATTAAGGGAATCACGTGACTCAAGCTAGCAGTGTTTGAAGTCACTTCACAGGTGACTACTTCAAATGATTTCAGCACCTTGCACAACACGGAAAGTATTCTCCACCTCGCTTGACTAAAATACATCCCCCCTCCTTTCCCAAGGTCATGTCTTGTGGAGTAAGCGTGGGTGGCTTTTCGATGTTCCTCCATCCACAGAAGCATAAACAGGGTGGAATTCCACCTTGTCACCACCTCTTGCTTCAGATTTTGGCAGGGCAAATTAAATTGCTCTTGCAGCTGCTGTAATCTCCTACACACTGTTGTCGAATGTCGGAAATGTCCAGATATTTTATGGGCCACTGACAGCATCTCCTGCATGTCCTAGTCATTTTTTAAAAAGCTCTGCACCAAGTTTATTGTGTGTGGAAAACAGGGAATGTGATGGAATTCACCCAGCTGTAATGCTCGCACAATATTGGTGGCGTTATCAGAAATGACATATCCTGTGGAGAGTCCAAGGGAGATACGACATGTTGCAATGACGTCCATTAGTTTTTGTAACAGATTGTCAGCTGTATGCCTCTTAGTGAAGCTGGTGATACACAGAGTAACCTACTTCTGACAAATGTGATGTACACTCTGCTGCTGTTTCCTGCTGGTGAAGGCGAATCACCAACCCAGTGGGCTGTCACAGTCATATAATCTTTAGTTTGCCCAGTTTCGCTTGTCCACATATCTGTGGTTAAGAATGGCATTTTGCAGCACAATAATAAAAGTTTTACGAACCTTCTGGTAGAGGTGAGGAATAGGATTTCTAGTAAAATGGTGTTGTGATGGAATTTGGTAATGGGGACACAAGACTTCAAGTAATTGTCTAACACCAGCTGCATTAATAATGGAAATTGGATGCAGATTGGATGCAGATCTAATACTAGCATAGTCGCCATGGCGTCTGTGATCCACTTTGCAAAGTAAGAAAGCTGTCACCCAGTCACAAAGTAGTCTTCTGGGTTGAAGATCCACCCCCAGCAGCAGCAGCAGCAGGACTAATGCTCAATAATTCTTCAGAGGAATCATGGTTAGTGGAGGAGTCATCTAGTCTTAGCAACTTGGATGCAGGACTAACTGCCATCACTTGTGAGGATATTGATGAAAGTGTTGGGGGTGTAGTTTGCAGGTGCTGGGATCTAAATGAGAGAAGGGAGGTAGGTGATGCTGGACTGCTTGTTGATATTTTTTAACATAAGTTTCTGATTTTCCCAACAGCTTTCCATGAACTTGTTTCAAATGCCGGAACATGAATGAGGATCCTAGATGGTTAAGGTCCCTACCTTTACTGAGTGTGGCTTTACAAACGCTACAAATGGGGGTCAGTGAGCATCTCTAATATATATATATATCTCTAATATCTAATATATAAAAGAGAAAATTTGTCCTTCTGTCCGTCTTTCTATACAAATCCACATTTTTCAAGCGAAGATCATGAAATTTTGCATACAAGTGTATTAAAACATGACGGAGGCAACTAAAAAAATTTAAAATTGAAATTCATTACGGGGTGGGGGTGGCGAGGGGGGTAACACCTAAAAATCATCGAAAACGACCATAACTCTGGAATGTCTGGAACAATTTACACCAAACCTGGTGCACATATGACTTACAGTCTGACAACAAATATTGTGGGGGCAAGACACCCCCCTAGCACTCCTAAGGGTGGGGGTGGCGAGGGGAGGTAACACCTAAAAATCATCGAATACGACCATAACTCTGGAATGTCTGGAACAATTTACACCAAACCTGGTACACATATGACTTACAGTCTGACAACAAATATTGTGGGGACAAGACACCCCTAGCACTCCTAAGGGTGGGGGTGGCGAGGGGGGTAACACCTAAAAATCATCGAAAACGACCATAACTCTGGAATGTCTGGAACAATGTCTTGGAAGAAGTTCCAAAAAAAAGGGGAAATATATTTTTTCTGGATGCACCCGGAGGAACAGGTAAGACGTTTCTCATCAAGTTGTTACTTGCTAAAATTCGAGTACATTCCAAGATAGCTATTGCTGTGGCCTCTTCTGGAATTGCTGCAACTTTGCTCCCTGGTGGAAGAACAACACATTCAGCTTTCAAGTTACCGCTTAATCTGGCCCGAAGTGAAACTCCCGTCTGCAATATCACTAAACAAACAGAAAAAGCTCAGATTCTGCAGCAAAGTCAGGTCATTGTATGGGATCAATGCACCATGTCACACAAAAATGCTTTACAGGCCCTTAATCAAACACTTCAATTTTTAAGACGCAATGATTTACTAATGGGTGGAGTCACTGTTGTATTGGCTGGAGATTTTCGACAAACATTGCCGGTCATTCAAAAAGGAACAATGGCGGATGAAATTAATGCATGCCTTAAATTATCACATCTTTGCAGACATGTTCGCACTTTGCGACTAACCACAAATATGAGAGTTTCTCTGCATGGCAACACAATGGAAGGTCAGTTTGCTGATCATTTGTTAAATATTGGAAATGGTTTAATGCCGCTTCATCCAGTAACTGGTCTGTTCAAACTCAGAGAAACACTTTGTAACACAGTTGTGTCTTAAAATTCTTTAAATCCCGGGCAACGCCGGGTATTCTGCTAGTATATATATATATATAGGATTTGCGATTATTTACATAACATATATTATACAGTGGTCAAAGTGAGCTGGTGGATACCTTCTGTTTACGTCGTAACTTTACATTCTTAAGTTGACCAACACTATAATAAATGTTTTAGAGGCAGCTCAAGTGCAGAATGTTGAAAAAATGTAAATTAAAACGGCAAACTAGGCAGCATTTGGACCTGGCTTTGCAACATACAAGAAGTGGAATACCAGTGGAAAGGTGCAATGGGCTCACCATTAGGGCCTATAAGTAATGTAATGCACACAGTGTGCGGAGCACAAAGGTACAATGTGAAAAGTGTAAGTATGTGCACTGTTAATTGTTAACGACCCCCTATACTGCATTGCTTATATTATTTGATGCAAGTTTAGTTTTAAATAAATAGAGGAAGCTCAATATATGATTTGATGAAAAGCAGATTTACCAAACTGTATTGAAGCTGGGACGAAGTTAGTCCCAGAGGGGATTAGAAGGATTAAGATATCAGTTAATTATAACAAACTTTTCCATTCATGGTGATGAAATTACAGTTTATTATATAGTATTCCCTGTACACGAAGGTAAGATTTGACTCCAGGACAAGTGCGTTAACCCATAACGATCCCTTGTATAAATCCCTAGGTGAGGTAATCATGCATCAGGGAAGGGGGGGGGGGGGGGCAAAGGGGAAGATAGGTTCAATGCTAGTCCTAGGTCAGTACATCCCACTCTGTGAACCTGAAGACTATCCGTTGTATAAGAACACTGGCAGATGTTCTTGTCAGCACAAAAATCTAAAACGCAATTCTTGATATCCCACGTAGCTGCAACAAATAAAGAGTTGGAACATGCAGCCTATCACAAAACAGTCCAATATGAAGAACATATTGTTAATGTATAAAGGCAGAAAGTTCAATTTAATTTTACTAGACATATTTCATCAAGGTTGGGGGTTCTGCTATAAAAAAATAAAACATATAGATCACATTGCTGGTTTAAAGCCAGATATAAAACTTAACAATGCTTGAAAACTATCTACAAAGTTATCACAGCAAAGATGGATCAGGAATGTAACTATTTTACTCTTATCTGGTATGTTATACTGTCCATGCAACACCTGTTACATGCAGGACATTACGTTTATAAACACTTCAAAAGATACCAACTTGGCACAACTTTAGTCAGAAATCTTTAATATTTCTGCAGGGAAAAATTCTTGGCTCTTCATCCAAAAACAAGCAAAAGCATGTACGCTCTGATACAATGTCAGATAAAAGATCCACTGCTCTAAAAAGGAACTTAAACAAAAAATCTTATCTATTGTTTATGCAAAACAAAATTATTTTTACTCCTAATCACATTTTCTTTCTTTTGTAAATGTATTGATGCACTTTCTACATTTTCTAAATTTACACTATGCTATATCTGCTTATTTTTAATAACACATCTCATACAAGTCAGGCTGTAAACATCCTGTAAGTGATTTAAATAATCAGATGACAAACAAAACAAATAAAGTTTAATTGGTTCAAAGAAGTACATTTGTTTATTGTATTTGCACACTGTACTTGTCTAGCAAGTAATTTATCACTGGTTATCAACGGCATAGCCTTCGCCAGGGACCTCCAGATTGGGTTGGGTACATTTTTTTCAGCGGACATTACACAGACAGTGATTACAGAGACATAAATACATCGAACACTATGAGGGGGGTTTTCAATTAGATTTCCAGTCCGCAGTAACGTGCCAGAACGGGCCGCGAAGGCAATCCACAGTACCGCAATAACATGGATTTTCATGCGCACCCAATAGGGTTACGAAGGAAAATCTGTGTTATTGTGGTACCATATTACCATCAATACTTTTCACGTTAACGCACATTACCGCGGACCGGAAACCCAATTGAATACTCCCCTATGAGGCCGACATGAAAAAAATATAGTCTTACCATGAAACAGACACTGAACATTTCTGAGACGGGTTCTATGAATTGCGACTACAGAAAATGCCTGCACTTGAAATGCACGTCCCATAAAATAGCTCTACTGAATTTTACGGTGTTAAAACGGAAGTGGCAGTGGTCGATATATTTATGCCGCTGTAGTCCATGATGGTGTAATGTCACTCAGAATGGTGGCCACCACCGCTCCAGATTATCTTCCCCATACATATCATGGGGAAGTCTATTTACCATGGACGACTGAAGTAAAATCGCAGCCACTGTCTTCCTATCACTATCATCTCAGGGTGGTATTAAAGGCTCCCCACTGGAAAAAATGGTTGTTTAATAAAAAAAAAAAAATCCCTTACTAAAACTAATTATTATTATATTTTCTATCTTGTGCAAAAATATATATATATATATCTCCTTTCGTTATCGTTCATTACCTCCTCCTCCATCCTATTTCAGACTACGTCCTGTTTAAATATACTACCTAACTGAACTCCTGAATGTTTCTTATGAATCAACTGTGTTTTCTCCCCTCTAAACTGTACACGTTGTGCCCTTTAGCTTTGTTCGGTAGCCCAGACACCATTTTAATATCCATTAGTTGAACTACTTTTAATGAATTTATTTATAAAAAAAAAAAAAAATACACAATACCTTACTTCCCAACATTAGAAAGGGAAATATTGAGACAAAATTAGCCCCCATCTATGATGGGTCCAAGCAATACCCATAACATGCCCAATGGCACTGCAATTTTGTCAAAGCCATGTCCCATCTTGCTAGGTGACATGCCCTTTGGGGTCAGACTGTTCTATTAACTCTACTTTTCAAAAACATTCATGTCATTTGAAACATAAGGTCCCTTCACTGTGTCTCCAAGTGAAATAAGATATAAATTTTTACTTTTCATCTGAGGGTTCAATTTAGACAAGAAAAAAGGTTACTACTAAGAAGAAGAAAAATAAACGAAGTTGGTGGTAAAAACTGTTCCTCCCTGTTGCAGCAGTTTGTTATATCCAACAATGTTAATTTGACCCACTGACTTAAATCTGTTTTTGAAGAGCACCTAACACAGCTCAGTGACTGGTTTGAAAAATAGTTTATAGGTGTTCTCTTTAATTCTAACACATATTGAACTGGAGGCAGTATTCTCGTATATCTCGTATATCTCAGACCATTCCTCATCCAATAACACTTCACCAAGGTCCCAATCCCAGGCTAGTTCATGGGGGCCTCAAAGACTCAAGGTAGAGGAAGCAAGCTTAATAAAGTGTGGAAATTAGACCTTTTGTTGAAGATTGGTGTAAACAGAGGGATTCAAAGGCAGAAAGAGGAAGGGAGGAGAGGCGGTCTTTGACAGCATTATGCAGAAACTGGTAGAAGTGTTTTGAGGGAATTTGAAAACGAGCTTGGATGTCAGAGAGTTGGGGAAAGGTCATGGAGGACGTTAACTGATTGAGATATCTGACTCCCTGTGAGTGCCATGGCTGAAATGAATTAGGATGAAGTTCCGAGATAAAATCCGGAGAATTAAATAACGGTATCACTGGGGAGGAATTAGGTGAAAGTCCAAATTTTTGAGAGGAGGAGTGCCAAATAGATAATGAATGTGAAATAACTGAATAAAAAAACACTTAGGGCGACGAGACCTTGGGAGCCAGAGGAGAGAGTAGAGTGAGAACAGCCCCTGAAAAATAGTTTTCATAACACACGGAGAAGTTTGCAAAGATCCAAGATCTATTCAAGACTAAGGGCCTATCTGAATTTACCTGTGCAAAAGAATAAAATGTTATTGAGCCACCTTGTGACAAGACTTTAAAAACAAAATTTGGCAGCATGGAACAGAGTTTGGAATATCAATAAAATATGAATATCTGCAGCTAAGTGCTGAAGCTTTACTGATCCTAATTCCATTTGAGATGTCATATCTTTGTGAAGCTGGATTTTCGGAAGTTGCTGTGATAAAAAAAGAAGTACCACCATGTGAAGATCAATGTGGAGTAAGAAATAATAATGGCTTTCAGAAGCTGTGCAGCACCCAACCAGTGCACAAATCACTTTAGAAACAGTGGTTAATTAAAATTTAAATCAAAATTCCACACCCCTAGTATTTTTTTGTAACTTCAACACTTGCCCCTGGTTTCAATATAAACCCCCACCACCTCCATATCCTTTCTTTCTTTCTTCTAACATCTCCCTTCCTACAAAAACAGAAAGCCTTGGTTGACAACCCAATACATTATCACATTTTTTGTTTGCTTGTTGAGCTTTCCTGTTTAGTGTTATTTATTCTGTACTAATTTGATTTTTTTTTTTTATTATTATGCCTGATTTTGCTGTTATTTCATTATTTGACAATTTTTTTTACCTTGAATATAATAAAGAAAAAAGAAATCCAAATATTGTTTTATTCTTTGTATTTAGGTCATGTATATTTTTATTTCAAAGAGTGCTCAGAAATGTAATAACTTAATACTGTGTAAATAACAAACAGAACTTTTAGCTATTTTTAGACCTAGGGGTGCTGTTAAAAAATTGCTGAGTTGCTAATAGCGCCATGAACCATTGATATAAATTATATCATAATTATATATTACATAATAATTATACTTTATAATAATAATAATAATGCAAAAGCTTGCATTTATAGTATGCACAGTTAACCAATAAAATGTAAGCACTTTAAATCCAATATTTTAATTGAAGGCTAACAGAGTAAGTGCTTTTGCTACTATGGAAACAGTCAAATAACAGACTAAAGAATACTGAAGAATTCTTACCTTTCTGTGATCAATTGACAGCTGTGAGAAAACCAGCTGAAATCCTAACAATACTATGGAGCTGACCAGTCTGCAAAGAAAAACAGAGTCGGTAATGTAAAGATAACTTAATATTTACTACAACATTCCAGTTGCATACCAGCACGTTGACTAGTGAGTACAGATGCTGAATTCCTGTATAATGACGTCTGCTTGCAGTGTATGTCTGTATTTATATAATTAATTTAGGAAAACATATCCAGTGTACAATGTTGTCGTGAACACTATAACCTACCTACAATTAGACTTTGTGGTGTTGCTCTCCGTGGTGACAGAATATTTAGAATTACCGCAGCAAATGAAAGTACGTTAAACAGAATTTACCGGTTTTTAAATAAAGATACTTTCATATTTACTGGTGACAAATATATTAAATTAGATATAATAAAAGCAGGGAGACACAAAGTTGCTAAAAACACTAAATCTAAGTTTTTGTTTTTTAAGAGGTCACAAATTGCGCAGTGTCTTTATCATGCTGATGTTTACCACATTGAAAGCTGTAAATCTGTAATTTATTGTGCCATCAAATAGGAGACTGTCTCAGGATGTTGGTGCACAGAAAGCAATTTAAAACAAAATTGATTGAAGCATTCATTATAATGAACCTGTCGCCTACACAGCATTTTGTAGGCTGAAATAATATTCGGGAAACTGTAGCCTATCAATCCACCAGGAACTATTGACATGCTATTTATTTAATTACATGGTGCAGAAATACGCCAAAACTTACAGCAAGAAATCAGATGTTAGGTTTCTAACCTGTGCTAGAAAAATAGCAGATAGACTCTGATTGGTTAATAAATATTGTACATTGCAACATGTTATTAAATTAGCCTTTTTACTGTTTGTGCATTGGGATGTCACTGTTTCCTAGTTATTTTAAAAGTTGCATTGTAAAGGATATTTAGTAGCATTTCTAAGAGTTTATTATAAAGAATTGTTTCACAATTATGATGTTCAGTGAAGCACCAAACATATTTAATACAGGATGTGCAAGACATTGTCATGATGGAGTTACATGAAGCATAAGAGATACAGGAAATAACAATTTAAAAAAAGGATCACTAATTGCAAGAGATAAACAAACAGATCTGGCACAGAATATGCGTAGGATGGTTTTCGTTAAATTGTATAAAAATTATCAGTGCAGTTTTTCTAAATGTACTATAGATAATTTCCACCCATTAATTCCTGCAATATTTTTGTACACACTTTCAGAAATGTGCCCCATTTGTAGTAGTCAAGCCTATATGTTAAAACATATTTGATAAACTACAGAGAGCTAAAGTACACAATAATATTACATTTTCCTTGCTTCATTTTTACACCATCACATAAGAGAATAAACAGGCTGTAAATAGGAAAGTCTGTATATTGAAAAAATGTTAGGGGAAGACTTGACTAAAACATACATATTAAAGTGCCACCAGTCAAATTTGTGTAATATTATTCTAATAGATGAAACATGATATTTAATAATGTGATGCAAATAGCCTTATCCATTAAAATGAATACAACCATCATGTTACGTGTTGTTTTCTCTACAGTACATTTGTGCTCTTTCCCCCCAACAAGGTTAGATGGACATATCCATTGGTGGCAGTGGGCCGGTATACGGTGGTATGCCAGCGCGCCACTTGTCCTACGCCTCTATTGTAACACTCATTGGAGACCACAGTTCATATCACTTTTTATTGTGCAGAACAAGTAATGTTTCAGCATTTTCAAGACTATTTGCTTGTATACAAGTGCCTTCATCAGGACTAAACTAGATAGCACATTACTCCCAAAAAAAAAAAAAATCTATATTTTCTTATGCCTTAAAGAGTTGTTTATTTAGACAGTGTTTTAATTTTGCCCTCCGTTTGTAATATCAGCTTTGTTTCTAAATGTACAAAATAGAACAATTTATATTTAGCCACTTTTGTAGGACTGTAAGAAGTTTGTTTCTGTAGTTTTCTTTCACCATGCACATCAAATGGGGATATAAACTAGGGGAACGCGAGCAAATTTAATGTACAACTTGAGACACCTGTAAAGTGGGCAGATAAAAGCAGGCTATAGGAATAACTTATATAGCCAGTGTTTTGTGCCTAGCAGAGAGCAAAAGGCAAACACACAAATTGAAGAATGAATACACCAGAGACTTAAACTACCAAAAAATATAGTTCCCTAGTCAGATCTGGGTCATGCCTTCATATACAATACAAGATAATGTACGTGAAAAAAATTAATATGGAAAACCTTGACACATGAATAAGACACTTGCTTTGTCCCTGACTGCACGAAATTTATCTTCATGGATTTTTCCCCATCTAAATAGTAAAAGTCTAAAATAATTACATCAAAATTGATTATTTGCTATATAAAAGTCCCTTCCGGTCAGTTACCATTATATACACAGTTGATGAGTTTCGAACATTATCTATACCTGCATATTTTCCGGAGGGATCCAGTGCAGTCCGCACTGCTACATCATTTATCCAGAGTTTGAAATCACTAAAGGAAAAGGTTTCTTCACTAGTGATCTAAGATCCACAAATGCCAGGAGATGATGCAGTGGTTGGAGCTGGATGTATACAAAATACTGCATGGAATCTCCTTCCAGCTTATTAAATACACTCTGGCACTGATAGATAAACACTGGTATCTATAGTGTATCTAGAGTAGTGTATATATACTCTTTGAGACTATCAAATCTATTTTTATTTTTATCTTTAATAAAAAGTCGACAAAGATGGACTTCTTTTTTTAAAATGATCATAATAAGACATTTTGCATAGAATATACATAGGCTGTCTTAATCCTATCATAGACCTACCAAAACATTGGACAAAATTAAGCATATTATAATTGAGCACAAAGAAAGTGTTGTATGCTAAGCACAGTCGCAGAAAGGAGACATATTTTTGCACTCACTATGTATGTTTTACAAAATAAGAATACACACATATTGTAAAGGAGTGAATGCTACAAATGTATACATGTAAAAATATCAACGTGTGTTTAATAGCCTGAAACTAAATGAGAAACTCTCAGGGATTCCTGAGTAGAGGCATGTACATTCAACCTGTGCAAGCACCATATACAGAATCCCTGGGATCTAAGTACAGGGTTATTCAAAAGTCGCAGTACACCCTTTTATTTCAAAAACTCTACAGGAAATTGGGAAACCTGAATACTCCAGTAAGGTATGGGTGACGTGGTCTATCTTTTACGGTATGTACCAAACATGGGCGCCATCTTGAAATCGGCCATTCGGCCCAATTCTTGTAGAGTTTTTGAAATAAAAGGGTGTACTGCGACTTTTGAATCACCCTGTATATTATATATCTATTAATTCTGCATGACTAAATTGCTGCTTATTAGAACTGTAATAACTACCTATTTAATAACTACTATGTAAACTATATTGGTATATAAATTAAACAATACTTAATATGCATTAAATCTCCCTAACTCTAATATTAACTATCTGTTTGACTGATATACATATCAACTCCAATAACTACCTATTAACTATTGTCTGATTAATGTAACAACTGTACTATACTATTGACTGAACTATACTGTCTATACATACATACATATACATATATATATATATATATATATATATACATACATACATATATACACACACATTGTATATGTTATAAGATAGCGGGATCCTTCTAAAATAGACATCTGAAGAAACTCTTCGCCACAGGCGGCTAGTGCAGGCAGTAGCGACTTCATGTATTGGGAAGAGCCCTAAGTCCAGCAAAAACACACATTTTTGCCTGAAAAAGGGGCTATGTCCCAATGATAAATAAACCTCTATATGTGTTGGCTAGCTAAGGATACTTTGCAATAGCCCCGCCAATACTGGCAAATTAGCCGGATATTGCAATGACTGATAATAAGAGTGAAATTGATCAGAAGATTATCACACGTTAGTAAATACGGTTATTAGAAGACCGCAGCTATTAGGCCTGTGTGTGTAATCTTCTGGCCACTCTGATAGACTCTAATAAATTATAAAAGTGATCCATGTACAGATGTGAACATGTGGGTCTCACCCAATCAGTCACACATGGCGTGCCAGGATTGGCCAGTGGACTGGAGTGGTCTCTGTTTGCATTATAGTTAGGAATATGCTGTATATCAAAACAAAACAGGACGCGTGATAACAGTGTTATATGATGTCAGTATTAGGTGACAACAGTGAACAGCACAGGATTTTTATGATGCAAGTGCTGGGTACGTAAAAAAAAAAATCAAGCTATCATCTGGGGGCTACGGATATTTGTAGATGAGTAGGAGTTAGTTTTGTTTGGTTCATTTAGGCTCTTTGTATGATTAGACACTTTGTGACTTAAAGATCAGATAGGTTTACATTGAAAAGTGAATATTAGCAAAACCTGTAAAAGCATGGATAAAATTGCAGCAAAGTGTTCTAAAATAAAACCTATATGCATTTTTCCCTTTCTTTACCAAATCAATAAAAAAAACCAGCTGTAATTAAATTATATTTGCATGGTTTTGGAAGAGTGACATGTTTAATGCATTTGAAGTCATGCACCATTACTTAACAAACAAAACTACTAGAATCACACGTCCGCAGCAATAATTGTGAACAACTCACCGTAAAGATACAATCAAACTGTCAACCATGTTCCTAGGAAATGAAGAATCGCTCAAGTGTGAATAAGCTTCCTGAACGTTGATATTGTAGTTTTGATCTAAAGATAATGTCAAGGAATTCCAACCTGGAACAAAAACACATACATATATAAATATATATATATTCAATTTAGACAAATCTATTAAGTGCATTGGACCTGCAAATTTATACTCAAAATACAGTGAAATAAAAGTAAAACATACCAGTGTAGAATACTAAACATTAGTAACATAAGCAGCCTTAGCAGTGTGGGAACAAAGCAAAACAAAATTACAAAGGAACCTGCCTATTCTTTGGTTGTCATTCCAATAGAAGTGGTTGTCATTAAACTGCTGTCATTCCCATTTCTAGGCAATGTAACACTGAAACATAGAAACATAGAATTTAATGGCAGATAAGAACCATTTAGCCCATCTAGTCTGCCCATTGTTTTATTAACCTATGGTAACCTTAAACTTTATTTGATCCCTTATTCTTTATAAGGATTTATGTCTATCCCAAGCATGTTTAAACTGCTCCACTGTATTAGCCTCTACCACCTCTGATGGGAGGCTATTCCTCTTATCCACTACCCTTTCTGTAAAGTAGTTTATCCTCAAATTTCCTCTGAATCTACTTCCCTCCAGTTTCCCTCCAGTTTCAGTGCATGTCCTCGTGTTCTAGTACTTCTTTTCCTATGACGAATGTTTCATGTACCTCCATCCGTTGATATATTTGAAAGTTTCTACCATGGCCCCCCTATAACTATACATATTAAGATCTTTTAGTCTTTCCGGGTCAGTTTGTGCTGTAGGCCATGCACCATTTTAGTTCCCCTTCTTTGTACAGTTTCTAATGTATTTTTATCCTTCTAGAGATATGGCCTCCAGAATTAAAGAGACATCATACGGTATAACAAATTTATATTATATATATATATATATATATATACACACACACACACATATACACACACAAGTTAACCCGTGCATAATACTCATGCATTCTAGTCAAATCAAGCTACTTAAGGTGTTAAAAAGGTTCTTGTCATGCATTTGGGCCATAGCCCAGGCCTCAACCACCAACCACTCCCCACTGTCACCCCCGGCAACCACCAACCACTCCCAACTGTCACTTCTCCTTCAAGAAATATATATATTTTTTTTTAAAATCTTTATAAACACTTTTAACAGGGGAAGAGCGTTACTTCCCGACGTAAGCGCCCTTTTTTAACGTGGTTTTGTCCACATGTCACCACCTCATCATTCTTCTCCATCACCTCATCCTTCATTTTCATCGCCACATCTATCCAGATGTCTTTCCAGACACAGGGCTCTCTCTCAGCGATCCTGAGTATCACACTCCTCTCGCTCTGTCACTCCCGGCAACCACCAACCACTCCCCACTGTCACCCCCGGCAACCACCAACCACTCCCAACTGTCACTTCTCCTTCAAGAAATATATATATATTTTTTTAAAATCTTTATAAACACTTTTAACAATTAACAAATTAAAAACATCTTAGTATACCAAATTTCAGCCCTTTCTGAATTCTTTTTTCCACACACACACTAAGAATTTAGTAGGTCAGTGTACAACTCCGCCCAGTAGGTGGAGCTGCAGCTTGGTTTTATTTTTTCCACATACACACACACACAGACAGACTAACACACGCCACTAGACATTTATATTATAGATATATTTATATATTATATATATATATATATATATATATATATATATATATATATATATATATAATCTCATCATCATTTATTTATATAGCGCCAGCAAATTCCGTGGCACTTTACAGTTGGGAACAAACATTATTAAAACAAAACTGGGTGATACATACAGACAGAGAGGTAAGAGAACCCTGCTCGCAAGATTACAATCTATGGGACAATGGAAGTTAGAAACACAAGGGCATGTGCTACATCACATTGCACACTGGACCAGCTAGAATGCAAAGGTAAAAGTACTGAGTGAGCTGTGTGTGTACCAATGTTGGTCAGAGGGTTGTTGTCTTGTGTTAGCTGTGTAGAGGGTGGTAATATGGGAGATTAAGATGGTGGTTGAGGAATATCATAAGCTTGTCTGAAGAGGCGGGTTTTCAGAGAACGCTTGAAGGTTTGGAGACTACAGAAAAGTCTTACTGTGTGAGGAAGGGAAATCCACAAAGTGGGTGCAGCACGAAAAAAGTCCTGTAACCGAGAATGGGAGGATGTGATGAGAGTGGAAGAGAGACGCAGATCTTGTGCAGAACGGAGGAGTCGAGTAGGGAGATATTTTGAGACAAGTGAGGAAATGTATGCCGGTGCAATTTTGTTGACGGCCTTGTATGTTAGTAGAAGAATTTTATATTGAATTCGTTGAAATACAGGCAACCAATGTAGAGACTGACAGAGTGGCTCAGCAGAGGAAGAACGGTTTGCAAGGAAAATCAATCTAGCCGCTGGTTGCATAATAGATTGTAGTGGTTCAAGTCTGACTTTGGGAAGACCAGTAAGGAGGGAATTGCAATGGTCGATGCAGGAGATGATGAGTGCATGAATTAATGTTTTTGCGGTGTCTTGTGTGAGATAGGTGCGTCTGGAAATGTTCTTTAGGTGTATGTAACATGATTTAGATATGGAGTTGATGTGGGTAATAAATGATAGTTGTGAGTCAAGGATAACACCTAGGCAGCGAGCTTGTGTGGTAGGATTTATGGTTATCAACAGAAATACAAATGTCAGGCAGGAAGCTTCTGTTTTTGGGTGGGAATATTATTAATTCAGTTTTTGAAAGATTGAGTTTGAGTTGGCGAAAAGACATCCAAGATGAAATGGCAGAGAGACAGCCAGTAACGCGAGACAACACAGATGGTGAAAGATCAGAAGAGGATAGATAGATTTGTGTATCATCCACATAGAGAGGATACTGAAATCCAAAGGAGCTTATTCATTTTCCAAGAGAAGTGGTGTAGATAGAGAATAGCAGAGGACCTAGGACTGAGCCTTGTGGAACTCCAACTGGCAAAGGAAACAAAGCAAATTAACACTGAAAGAGCGATTAGATAGGTAGGATGAGACCCAGGATAGGACAGTGCCTTTAAGGTTTTTACTTTTTGCTGTAATCAAATCATTGACAACCTTGGTCAGCGCAGTCTAGTATATATTTATATTACACACACACACACAAATATACACACACACATTACACAAACATTATACTATACCAATATGACTAATTATTTTACTGGGAAAATAGTTGCTTGACCAACACAAGAACATTAAAAAGGTGAAAGTACATAAAATGAACAGAACATTTCCATGCTCTCCTTGCAAAGATCTACCCTAGTCAGGTGCCTAAGTTCTTTATACAGTAAATGGAGCCAGCATTGTGTAGTAAATCACTTTACAGAGACCGCTTACTTCGAAAGTAACTGTCTGTGGAATTCAAATATTCAATAAAATTTTCTTCAGTGGTAAGTTAACCGTGTTGATTTTGGATCTGTATTTTTTAGAAGAGTAGCTAAAATCACATAATTCTACATTATTATTAACCTCAATATCACTAAATTTCCAGTCATTTTCAGTCAATTTTGACCACCTCACAGGTCACAATATCATTTTCATATACTTTCGGACAAAAACTGCAGCGAGCTGGCTGGATGCTAAGCAACAGAGCAATGACAAAAACACACAGCAGTTCATAGCACATCTAGGAACCACATCCACACAGCAGTGGCAGAAAAGAAAAGTGGTACAAGATGGAATTGTCCTTCAGAAATCCCACCCACCCTTATGTAAGATATTTAAAAGGACATGTACAGTTTAACAAAGCAAGCACTCCAGCGACAAGCAGTGCTACTTTGTGGCTGAAGTGCTTGGTTTGTTTGGGCCCCCACAAAACAAGCTACCAAAAGTTTAGCTGCCTTAAGCCCAACAGTGCTGTCAATGAGCTCTACATTATTAAACCATGGAATATGTTGGCGCTATATAAATAAATGATGATGAAGTCTGCTCGTACTGCATCTTTAATCTCCTTCTCCTCTGTGCATACCTTCCTCTCATCCCTGAAGAACTGCCAAACTTATGTAGACACAGGAATGAATATTACAATTGGAGTGGCATTACATCTGCTTCAGTCAGACTGATACGGAACATGTGGGCAGCATGGAATCCGTCTTGCTGGAAAATGCTGCATTGAACAGAGATTTAAACCAATATATAGACATAGTTCAGGAGACTGTACTTAAATTAAAATGTAACCCACCGGATGAGATCCCGAATTTAAGAGAGCTTGTACACGAGAGATACACTACGCTTCAGAAGAAAAATACAGAGGAGGCCATGAGGCAGGATGATAAATATGTCCAGTTTAAAGAACAGCTAAAAGACCGAAGAAAACAAATGGGTGTCACCAGGCCCCTGCAGACGAAAATTTGGAAGATGAAGACAAAGAGATTGCCATCACTCAGAGCACGCTTATGACGAAGTTGGAGATGGTGAACCCAGTGAAAAACACAGTATGTGATCACACGTACGAGAGCAAATGAAAGGATGATTGAAAACAAACTTTAGCATTTATAGCACATGTAGGTAACATTGGCACACAGCGGTAGCTAAAAGGAAAAGTGGTGCAAGATGGAATTGTCCTTGGGACCCTCCCATCCACCCTTATAATGGATCTTAATAAGGACATGCACACTTTAACAAACCAAGCACTTCAGCGACAAGTAGTGCCACTTTTGGGGCTGAAGTGCTTGGTTTCTTTGCCCCCCCCCCAAAACAAGCTAACAATGGTCTTAAGGCAGCTAAGGTAATAGGGCTGTCAATGCACTCTACTGTGGCAAGATGTTGTCGTCATCAACTTCATCCTCAACCTCAGTGTGTACATCATCCTAACACAATATTAATTCATCCTTGCGGGAAAACCACCATTACAGAAGTCTATGTAACATAATTGTCCAAAACAAAAATGTAAAACAAAAAACAACATCTTAAATAAAGGTGAAAATTGACTATCGAAAAACATAAAATTGCCAACCTGCCATTTTAATCAAATATTAATAAGCATTCCAGCATCAGTTAGCTTTCTTCTCTCAGTTAGATCCCAGCACCTGCAATCTACACTGTCATCATCATCACACAATACTAACTAATGCCCCGCTGGAATCCACCATTACAGAAGACTCTGTACTTTGATCTAAATGCCAGTAAAGCCTTCCTCGTGGAATTTGTAGTTCATTTTGATGAACATCATCTTTCCCTCATTTTTAGGAAGCAGCCCCCTACGCCAATCGCTGACAAGGTTCTCGGCTGTGCTGAAAACTCTTTCAGAGTACACACTAGAAGGTGGACAGGTGGATTGCAAAGCGAGTTGGTACATGGGTCTCCAAATTGCCTTTTTTTCCTCCCAGTATGTAAAGGGACTGTCTGACGTGTTTATTTCTATGCTGCCATTAAAGTAATCCTCCACCAATCTTTGGATGTTGATAGTAGGTGGCAGTTTGGGTTACGGCAGAGGTGCCACAATTTTTGGGCAATTCTTTTAGACCAGACCAGATGTCAAAATGTTCTGCTGAATCATCTGCATCATCCTTGGGTCTCTTAAAAAAGCTTAGTTTTTAACAGCCTGAGAAACTGAAGGGGGGGACACCGTTGTGTCAGGTAGCATTTCAGCTGTCAACTTGCCCATCAGGAGCTCATTGCATCTCTTGTGATCTGGGACAATTGGAAATAAAGAGAAGACATAGCTCTTAAACCTAGGATCAAGCATAGTCGCCAAAATGCAGTAATCCAATTTCCAGAAGTTGATAACTCTTCGATCCTGCTGAAGTGATTAAAGTACTTCATCTACAAGTCCGACATACATCCATAATTTATTTGTTTCATCTCCTCCTTCAATATTTCAAGGTGTTTTTCAAAAAGTCTAATTAAGGGAATCACTTTGCTCAAGCTAGCAGTGTGAACTCACTTCACAGGTGACTACTTTGAATCATTTCAGTACCTTGCATAACAAGGAAAGTATTTTCCACTGCACTGGCCTAAAATACATTCCCCCCTCCTTTTCCAATGTCATGGCGTATGTGGATGGCTTTTCGCTGTTCCTCCATCCTCATAAGCATATTAAGTGTGGAATTCCACCTTGTTACCACCTCTTGCTTCAGTTGAAGGCATGGCATAATAAAATTGTTCTTGCAGCTGCTGCAATATCTTACATGTTGTTGCAGAATGTTAAAATGTCACAAAATATTTCGGGCCACAGACAGCAGCTCCTGCACGTCCCTGGGCTAGAAAATGCCATTCTACACACTGTACACTTAACCACAGATAGATGTGGACAAGAGGAACTGGACAAACTCATCATCATCATCTATTTATATAGCGCCACTGATTCCACAGCGCTGTACAGAGAACTCATTCACATCAGTCCCTGCCCCATTGGAGATTACAGGGGAGAGAGGGAGAGAGGGGGAGAAGGGGAGAGAGAGAGAGAGAGAGAGATCAATTTTTGATAGCAGCCAATTAACCTACTGTAACAATTATGGAACGTGTACAACCATACAGTAATGTAGGTATTAAATATGGAGTACTTGCCTTACTCTAGATCAGCACTGGCCGGCCGGTGGTGCGGAGTCTAACGAGCCCCCTGGTGTTCGCTAAGAACCGCCGCAAGGCGGGATGGGCTTTGCTGCGGAGGATCGCAGGTCGCGGTCCACTGGTCTGCCTCTAGAGGTAAGGATGTAGGAGGTAGCTCACGATCACACTGGAACTGGAAGGTAGTATTAACCACTCCGTAGTCAGGATAGCCAAGGTCTGGTACATTGGATACAGATAATGCGTGGTACAACAAGCCTGGGTCTGGTACACTGGAGTGGAGATATATACGTAGTCAGCAAGCCGGGGTCTGGTACACTTGGAGCGGAGATAATACGTGGTCAGAAAGCCTGGGTCTGGTACATTTGGAGAGAGAAGCCTGGGAAGTCAGCAATGCAGAACTGGTACACGGAGAATCCACACAGAAACCACAAGTCAGGGAACAGAGGAAGTTGCTCTGACGCTGCCCAGGCGTCAGAGCAGGTCTTTCGTAGTTTGCATATTTGAATTCCCCGCCCTGTGCTGTCATGTGACAGCGCCGCCGCGACCCGGAAGAGAGAGAGGATCGCGGTGCTGGAGCGAGGACAGGTGAGTTGTAACACCTACTAGTACGTTTTTGGAGTGTGGGAGGAAACCGGAGCACCCGGAGGAAACCAGCGCAAACACAGGGAGAATATACAAACTCCACACAGATAAGGCCATGGTCGGGAATTGAACTCATGACCCCAGCGCTGTGAGGCAGAAGTGCCAACCACTTAGCAACCATGCTGCCCGAAAGATTATTTGATTTATGTGACAGCCCAATGGGTTAGTAAATTGTATTCAGCAGCAGGAACAGCAGCATGTATCCAACAATGCCAGATTATTTTGAGGCAGGCTACTCTGTGTATCAGCGGCTTCACTAAGAGGCATACCAATGACAACCTGTTTGAAAAACTAAAGGATGTCATTGCAACATGGCTTATCCCGCTTGGACTCTCATGAGGATATGTCATTTGTGATCATGCCACCAATATTGTGAGAGTATTAAAGTGGGGAGAATTCCATTACATTCCCTGTTTTGCTCACACAAACTACTTGGTGGTACCGAGCTTTTTAAAAAATGACAGTGGCTTGCAGGAGATGTATAATTTGGGTAATTTTCGGCATTCTGCAATAGCATGTAGGAGATTGCAGCTGCTGCAAGAAGAATCGAATTTGAGGGTGAATGTACTTTAGTTCAGCACAGTGGAGAATACTTTCCGTGTTGTGCAATGTGCTGAAACCACTCTAAGTAGTCACCTGTGAAGTGAGTTCAGATACTGCTAGCTTGAATCAAGTGATTCCCCAATTAGACTTTTGGAAAAGCAGTTAAAGAAATTGAAGGAGATGAAACTAAGCAATTCAGCCAACTATGTAGGACTTGTAGATCAAGTGCTTTATTCGCTTCACCAGGATACAAGAGTTATCAACATCTTGAAATATTTGGCACAGTAGAATGTCACTGGAGACTTTTAAGAACAATGACAGCCCTATTAGAATTTCTGTTTCAGCACTGAAAACTGCCACCTCTCCTGTTTCTGTGTGAGCTATAACTCTGTAGAATATCACTCGAGACTTTGAGGAACACTGCCACCCCTCCTCTTTCTGTTCTAGCTATGACACTGCCCAACTGCACTGGAGACTGCCAACAACTCTGCTACCCCTTTTGTGTTTTTCTGTGAAATGGCGCCGGATCTCCGTGGAGAGCAGTAGTTCTATAATCCAAAACTCGCGAGATCCAACGACGCGACAATTACATTTTGCCTCATTTTCAGTTCCGAGGGCACGCGAAAGGCTCGGTAAAGGCTCGGTACTCGGATCGGCAATGTTTGGGTGTGCTCAGTTTTCCGAGCGTCTCTGTAACAGATTCTGGATACTATATTACTAATCTTGATTAGCACTGGCTTACCTGAGGTGCGGAGTCTAACGATCTCCCCGGTGTTCACCAAGAACCGCCGCAAGGCGGGGTGGGCTTTGCTGCCAGGAGTCGCAGGTCGCGGTCCCCAGGTTCGCCTCAAGATGTAGTACAGCGGGATGAAGCGGTGGTAGCGGAGTCAAACAAGCCGGTTCGGTACACAGGAATGGAGTCAGGCAGAATCAGAAGGCAACTCGGAGTCAACAAGCCAGGTTCGGTACACGGGTCACAAGAATAGGAGAATGGTCAGCAAGCCGGGTCGGTACACAGGGATAGGAGAGCCAGGGAAGTCAAACAGGCAGAGATCAGCACACAGGAAGACACTGGAAACTGGAAGACACTGCAATACACGAAGAGCAGGAGCCAGGAACAGGTAAGTGTTGCTCTGACACTCAGCGAGTGTCAGAGTGAGGTTTTTATACTGAAGAGGATTCAAAATCCCCGCCTCTAGGTTTGTGGTCATGTGAAATGGTCATGAGGAAATTTTTTATGGAAGGATTTAAGTACACGGGGAGCATGTAGATCAATGGCTCTTACCCATGAGCGCTCCTCAGGGCCATAACCCTTCCAATCTACCAAGAATTGTATGGCACCTTGAACTTTACGAGAATCTAGGATAGTTTTAATCTCGTATTCAACTTGATCCAGATCCACAGCAGGAGGAGGAGTTCTGGATGAGGTGGAGAATCTGTTGGTTACCATTGGTTTTAACAAGGAGACATGGAAGACATTGGGTATGCATAAAGAGGGAGGCAGACTCAATCTAAAGGCTACGGGATTAATAATCTCAGATATAGCGAATGGGTCCATAAACTTGGGAGCAAATTTTTTACTGGGAACTTTTAAACGAATGCTCTGGGTGGATAGCCATACCCTGTCACCAACTGCAAAACTTGGAGTCATTCTTCTCCTTTTATCGTAGAATTTTTTGGAACGGGTAGTTGATTGCTTTAAATTTGTCTTGGTTTGTTCCCAAATATCAGAGAAGTTACGAAACAGAGAGTCCACTGACGGAACTTCAGAAGATGACACTTGAGAGAAGGTGGGTAGTCTAGGATGGCAGCCATACAGAACAAAAAAGGGGGAGTTAGAGATGGCCTCATGGAAATGGTTGTTATGGGCGAACTCGGCCCAAGGGAGAAGGTCCACCCAGTTGTCTTGGTTACTAGAGATAAATATTCTTAGAAACTTCTCTAATTCTTGGTTGGTTCTCTCAGTAGCCCCATTGGACTGGGGATGATATGCGGAAGAAAAGTCAAGCTTAATCCCGGATTTATTGCAAAAAGACCGCCAAAATTTTGATATGAATTGTGATCCCCTATCGGAGACAATATGTTGAGGACAGCCGTGGAGGCGAAATATTTCTTTAATAAAAATATCGGCTAAGGAGGAGGAAGAAGGAAGGCCTTTGAGAGCAATAAACTGGGCTGTTTTAAAGAAGCGATCCGTGACCACAAGCACTACAGTACAGGATTTGGAAGGGGGAAGGTCCGTGATAAAATCCATGGAGATCTGTGACCAAGGGTAATCAGGAATGGGTAATGGGAGCAAGCATCCATAAGGCTTCTTCCTAGAGGTCTTGTGTTGAGCACATTTGGAACAAGCAGCAACAAAACTCTTCACATCCTCCAGCAAGGAAGACCACCAGTAGCTTCGGGACAATAAGTCCCAGGTCTTGCGAATGCCGGCATGCCCAGAGAAGAGTGAGTGATGAGCCCAGTGAAGGAGCCGGGTGCGTAGATGTGGCAAGATGAATGTTTTGCCTGGAGGACAACCCTTTTTCAGGTGTGTGGCTGCCAATACTTGACATGGATTTACAATGAATTTATTATCTTCCGAGGATTCCATGTCAGCTGGATCAAAAGAGCGGGATAAGGTGTCTGCCTTCGTATTCTTAGATCCCGAGTGAAAAGTGATGTTGAAATCAAAGCGTGAGAAGAATAAGGACCACCTTGCTTGTCGAGGGTTTAGACATCGAGCAGTGCGTAAGTAAAGCAAATTCTTATGGTCGGTATATATGGTGATAGGAAACTGCGCTCCTTCTAGTAAATGTCTCCATTCGGAGAGAGACAATTTGATGGCCAGGAGCTCTTTGTCGCCAATCCCATAATTCCTATCAGCAGGTAGAAAGCGACGGGAAAAGAATCCGCAGGGATGAAGTTTTCCAGAAGGACCTCGCTGTGATAGTACGGCTCCTGTGCCAACAGAAGAGGCATCTACCTCCAGGACAAAAGGACGAGAACAATTTGGCTGTTGAAGAATGGGTGCAGATGAAAAGAGAGACTTTAATAATATAAAGGCTTGGATAGCCTCAGTGGATCAAATACCAGCATCAGCAGATTTGCGGGTCAATGCTGTGATGGGAGCCACGAGAGAGGAGTACCCCTTGATAAATTGACGATAATAGTTGGAGAATCCTAGGAAGCGTTGAGTGGCCTTAAGGCCCGAAGGTTGGGGCCAGTCAAGTATGGCTCTCAATTTTGTGGGATCCATCTGTAGACCGGTGCCCGAAATAATATATCCCAGGAAGGGAATTTGTCTCTGCTCGAAGGTGCATTTCTTCAATTTGCAAAATAACTGATTTTTTCGGATACGAGAGAGGACCTCCAATACATGGGTACGATGAGATGCTAGATCTTGAGAAAAGATGAGAATGTCGTCCAAGTAGATGACTACAGATTGGTACAAGAGATCTTGAAACAGCTCATTCATAAAGCTCGTGTCACGGGCACTAGGAGTCTTTACCCAGGGATCACCAGGTGATAGGCTTACCAGAGCAGTATAGGTGGTAATATGGTACTCTGGTAGCAGGGTGATCACGGAACAGGAAATAGCAGATGATGAGATGCTCAGGAAAGTCTATGACTAGCAGCACTGGCAATATGGAGGTAGTAATACACGAGGAACTGTATGGACAAAGGACACGTGAAGGTAGTCAGTGGTCTGCGGTAGCAAGTTGTACCACTGCTATAGTGAGGAGGAATGTCCAACAGAAACGAGGAGGTGATGAGAGTCAGCGGTCTGCGGATAGCAAGTTGTACCGCTGTCTGAGTGAAGGAATGGAATCCAAGTGGAGGTATCCGGGGAGTCAGTGGTCTGCGTTAGCAAGTTGTACCACTGCTATGTGAGAGGATACTGGAACAGGTGAAACAGTAAACAGGAGTCAGTGGTCTGCCACTAGCAAGTTGTACTACTGAATATATATGTGAGGAGGTGCACGGGGAGAGACTGCAACACAATATATACACGGGCACCTTGACTTTGATCCACAGTAATATGCACAATATAAATGTATAAATGACTGAACAACACTGCCAATATAGAAAGTCTCTTGAAGTAATCCGGCATGAGATAACACAGTCAATGATGGCAGTAGAGTCAGCAGATAGTACCCTCCAGAGGAGAACCAACACAGTCAATGATGGCAATAGACTCAGCGGATAGTACACTCCAGAGGAGAACCAACACAGTCCAGCAAGGTATGCAATACACAGCACAGTCAATGGGAAGTATGCATACCGTGGTTCAGGAGAAGGCAGTCAGACAGGAGTGCAGAGATACCTGAAGGGCAGGAGGCCAGCAGGATACAAGTCCCTGGATGGGTGAAGCAGGGGTCTAGCAGGTGCAGCGCACAGGTAGGTAGACCAGCAGGGAACACAGGAAGGCGTGGAGAGCGGATCAGCAGTAGATGGATGAGTAGCGCTGAGAAGTAACAGCAGCGGGTCTCTGCGGGAACACGGAGGTAACCAATAGCAACCAGCAGGTGCAGTAACGATGGGACACCGGAGCAGAGTTGAACTGGAACAGATGATCACGGAGAGTAGCGGGTAGCAATAGTGGCAGCAGACTCAAGGAAACACGGTAGAGTAGACAAGGACTGAAGACTGAAGCGCACAGAGGCAGCGGATAGGAATCAGCTAAACAGTCACGATGAAACACAGACGGGTTGCAGGTTGAAGACTGTAGTGCACGGAGGCAGCGGATAGGAATCAGCTAGCAGTCACGATGATGAAACACAGACGAGTTGCAGGTTGAAGCCTGTAGTGCACGGAGGCAGCGGATAGGAATCAGCTGACAGTCACAATCATGAACAGGTGAGTGGATGTGGTTGAAGCCTGTAATGCACGGAGGCAGCGGATAGGCATCAGCTAACAGTCCCAATGATACATGGTAGAGTTGAAGTGATTAGAAGACTGTAGTGCACGGAGGCAGCGGATAGGAATCAGCTCACAGTCACGATGATATAGTAGATGGTAGAAGTGGTATGGGAACCACAGTAGCAGAAGTGGTTTGGAAACCACAGAGGTAGAAGTGGTTTGGAAACCACAGGAATCAGCTGGGCTGAATAAACGAGGAAACACAGGAACACCTTCAGAGACTCATGGGGAATGAGACTCCAAGATCAGGCAACGTGGTGTTGACCACAGGTGCTTAATATAGGGAGGTTGCCTGATCTGCCAATTAAGTTAAAGGAACATACACTGAAGGTTTGGAAAGGGCTGCGCATGCGCAGTCCCTCAGGATAGAGGACGTCCACGGTTCCTAATAGTCCGGGAAGAAGCACTCACAGTCCGGTGAGTGACAGTACCCCCCCTTTTAAAGGTGGGCACAGAACGCCTGGAACCGGGCTTGTCCGGATTTTTGGAATAAAACTTCTTCAGAAGGGCAGGAGCATTAAGATCTTCAGCTTTGATCCATGAACGCTCTTCAGGACCAAAGCCCTTCCAATGAACGAGGAAACGAAGGACTCCTCGCGAAATTTTTGCATCCAATACCTCAGTAATCTCGAAATCCTCCTCCTGATGAACTTGAACTGGCTGCGGTGCTGAGGGAGGAGTCGAGAAACGATTGATAATAAGAGGTTTGAGTAAGGACACATGGAAGGCATTGGAAATCCGAAGATTCTTAGGAAGAAGAAGTTTAACACATACTGGATTGATAACTTGAATGATCCTATATGGACCAATAAAACGAGGGGCGAATTTCATAGATGGAACCTTCAAACGAATATTTTTGGTAGATAACCAGACACGATCTCCAATTTTTAGTGGTGGAATAGCCCGCCTCTTCTTATCTGCGAAAGACTTATATTTGTTAGATGTCTTCTTTAAACAGGTTTTGACCTGAGACCAGATATTTTTGAAGGTCTGACAAGCAGTCTCCACAGCAGGAACTTGGGTGGGCGGGAGGGCAGGAAATTCCGGAAAAGACGGATGGTGACCGTAGACCACAAAGAATGGAGTTTTGGATGATGACTCATGGTACATGTTGTTATGGGCGAATTCAGCCCAAGGGAGCAATTCTACCCAGTTGTCTTGGTTGGCTGAAGAGAACATCCTAATAAAAGTCTCAAGATCTTGATTGACTCGTTCCGTTTGTCCGTTAGATTGCGGATGGTAAGACGATGAGAGTGCTAATCGTATGCCCAAGGTTTTACAAAGGGCCCGCCAGAATCTGGAAACGAATTGTACTCCTCTATCTGACACAATCTCAGACGGACATCCATGGATGCGGAAGATTTCTTTAATGAAATGTTCAGCCAGAGTAGACGAGGAAGGTAAACCGGACAGAGGGACGAAATGAGCCATCTTCGAAAATCTGTCTACCACTACCCAAATAGTATTGTGATTCTTACTTGGTGGCAAATCAGTAACGAAATCCATACTAATATGGGTCCAAGGCTTGGACGGAATGGGTAGTGGTCGCAGCAACCCTGCTGGAGTTCTGCGGGAGGATTTGAACTGAGAACATAAATCACAGGAAGCAATAAACTCTTTGACGTCTCTCCTCATTGAAGGCCACCAGTAACTACGAGAGAGAATCTCAAAGGTCTTATGTTCACCGGCGTGTCCAGAAAAACGAGAGGCATGGAACCACGAAAGGATTTTCCTCCTCAGAGTAGGAGGCACGAGGGTCTTCCCAAATGGTAGCATTTTGGTGGATGACGCAGCCAGAGAAATACATTTGGGGTCTAGAATAGCATGGTTGGGAACCTCTTCTACATCAGAGGACGTCACAAAAGCTCGAGATAGAGCATCAGCTTTCTTGTTCTTAGCAGCTGGTTTGAAGGTTATAATTAATTCAAAACGGGAAAAGAAAAGAGACCATCTTGCTTGACGAGGGTTCAAGCATTGAGCAGATTGCAAATATGACAAGTTCTTATGATCCGTGAAGATCGTCACAGGATGGCGAGCTCCTTCCAACAAGTATCTCCATTCCTCTAATGCAGCTTTGATGGCCAGCAACTCCTTGTCCCCGATAGTATAGTTTTTCTCTGCGGGCAGAAGACCCCGAGAGTAGAAGGCACAAGGATGTAATTTTTGTTGCTCCGAGCGTTGGGAGAGAATAGCTCCTAAGCCCACATTAGAGGCATCTACTTCTAGGAAGAAGGGGAGTGTCACATCAGGTTGTCGCAGAATGGGAGCAGACGAGAAGGACTCTTTGAGGATTTGAAAGGCTTGGAGAGCCTCAGATGACCATTGCTTAGTATTAGCCCCTTTCCGAGTTAAGGCCACAATGGGAGATGCAATGGATGAGAAGTCTTGAATGAAGCGTCTATAGTAATTGGCAAAACCTAAAAAACGCTGGATGGCACGAAGAGTAGTTGGCTGAGGCCAATGTAGTACAGCATTTACTTTGTCTGGATCCATCTTCAGGCCAACTCCGGAAACTATATACCCCAAGAATGGAATCTGGGGTAACTCGAATGAACATTTTTCCAATTTACAGAACAATGAGTTTTTCCGTAGTCTGGAGAGGACCTCTGCCACATGTTGGTGATGAGAAGGCAGGTCCTGTGAGAAGATCAATATGTCGTCCAGGTAGACAACGACACATACATATAATAAGTCCCGAAAGATCTCATTGATGAAACCCTGGAAAACCGCGGGGGCATTACACAGCCCGAAGGGCATTACTAAATATTCGTAATGCCCATCTCTGGTGTTAAACGCGGTCTTCCATTCGTCACCGGAACGGATTCTAATTAAATTGTAGGCACCACGAAGATCCAACTTAGTAAATATCCGAGCTCCCTTGATGCGATCAAATAGCTCAGTGATCAGCGGAATGGGATACCGATTCTTGATAGTAATGGCGTTGAGTCCACGAAAATCTATACAAGGGCGTAATGATCCATCCTTCTTTTTGACGAAGAAGAACCCAGCTCCAGCGGGAGAGGTGGAAGGTCGAATGAACCCACGCTGGAGATTCTCCTGTATGTACTCAGATGTGGCTTGAGTTTCAGGTAACGAGAGAGGATAGACCCGACCCCTGGGAGGAGTCTTGCCAGGTAGAAGGTCGATCGGACAATCCCAAGAACGATGAGGAGGAAGACGTTCAGACTGAGCTTTATCAAACACATCGGCAAATGAAGCATACTGAGGAGGGAGTCCCGGGGAGGACGATGAGATGGAAGATTGCTGTACTTTAAGAGGAATAACTTGAGAGAGACAACGATGGTGACATTCAGGCCCCCAAGACGTAACTTGAGGGGTGCGCCAGTCAATCTGGGGAGAGTGACATTGAAGCCATGGAAGGCCTAAGACAATCGGACTTGTCGTAACAGGAAGAATTAAAAACGAAATTTCTTCATGGTGTAGTACACCAATCTGAAGGGTTACTGGAGACGTACTCTGGGTGATGAGACCATTGATGAGACGTGATCCATCTATAGCCGTCACAGTAATGGGTGTTTTTAAAGTGATCACTGGTAGGGACCATTGATTCACTAGTGATTTAGAAATGAAATTTCCTGCTGCTCCGGAATCAATCAATGCCTGTGACTCAAAGGATTTGGTAGCAAAGGAAATCGTAACATCGAAAGCGCAGACTTTAGATTTCATAGACAATGGAGAGGACTCCAGGGACCCTAACTTCACCTCTCCAGAACTAGTTAGGGCCTGGCATTTCCCGATTTCTTAGGACAAGAACTGAGCATATGTGTGGAATCAGCACAATAGATACAGAGTCTATTCTTTACTCTTCGTTTCCTCTCTTCTAAAGATAATTTGGAACGTCCTATCTCCATGGGAATCACAGAAGGTGAAACTGGACGAAATTGAGGGTTTAAACGAAGAGGTGCTTTAGCAGAAGTTGTTTTCTCAGATTCTCTTTCACGAAATCTCATGTCTACACGATGGCAAAGAGAGATCAAATCTTCTAGTGACGAAGGAAGCTCTTGGGTAGTCAGTGCATCTTTAATTTTATCGGAGAGCCCCTGCCAGAAGGCGGCAACTAATGCTTCAGTGTTCCACTGAAGTTCAGAGGCTAAGATCCTAAATTGAATGACATACTGTCCTACTGTATGGGAGCCTTGTCGCAAACGAAGAATGCTGGAAGCAGCGGAGGTCACACGACCTGGTTCATCGAACACACTTCGGAACGTGGAAATGAATTTGGCACTATCTTGTAGAATTGGATCGTTTCTTTCCCACAGAGGGGAGGCCCAAGCCAGGGCTTGTCCAGAAAACAATGAGATAAGATAGGCCACTCTGGAACGATGGGTAGAAAAATTTTGAGGTTGGAGTTCAAAATGGACTGAACATTGGTTAAGGAAACCTCTACAAGTTTTGGGGTCCCCGTCATATTTTGACGGAGTAGGCAGGTGAAGCGTAGGAGCTGTAGACACCTGGGATGGCACTGGGGAAACGGAGGAAAGCACAGGAGCTTCAATACTAGCTGTAACAGTCTGTCCAGATGTTCCTTGGGAGGTTAACGATTGGTAACATTGAAGTAACAGCTGTTGGCGAGCATCCTGTTGCTCCACACGGCTGACCAGATGCTGCAGCATCTCTTTAGCAGTAGGTTCCGTATCTGGGTCTGTCATGGCCTGATCTTACTGTCACGGGCACTAGGAGTCTTTACCCAGGGATCACCAGGTGATAGGCTTACCAGAGCAGTATAGGTGGTAATATGGTACTCTGGTAGCAGGGTGATCACGGAACAGGAAATAGCAGATGATGAGATGCTCAGGAAAGTCTATGACTAGCAGCACTGGCAATATGGAGGTAGTAATACACGAGGAACTGTATGGACAAAGGACACGTGAAGGTAGTCAGTGGTCTGCGGTAGCAAGTTGTACCACTGCTATAGTGAGGAGGAATGTCCAACAGAAACGAGGAGGTGATGAGAGTCAGCGGTCTGCGGATAGCAAGTTGTACCGCTGTCTGAGTGAAGGAATGGAATCCAAGTGGAGGTATCCGGGGAGTCAGTGGTCTGCGTTAGCAAGTTGTACCACTGCTATGTGAGAGGATACTGGAACAGGTGAAACAGTAAACAGGAGTCAGTGGTCTGCCACTAGCAAGTTGTACTACTGAATATATATGTGAGGAGGTGCACGGGGAGAGACTGCAACACAATATATACACGGGCACCTTGACTTTGATCCACAGTAATATGCACAATATAAATGTATAAATGACTGAACAACACTGCCAATATAGAAAGTCTCTTGAAGTAATCCGGCATGAGATAACACAGTCAATGATGGCAGTAGAGTCAGCAGATAGTACCCTCCAGAGGAGAACCAACACAGTCAATGATGGCAATAGACTCAGCGGATAGTACACTCCAGAGGAGAACCAACACAGTCCAGCAAGGTATGCAATACACAGCACAGTCAATGGGAAGTATGCATACCGTGGTTCAGGAGAAGGCAGTCAGACAGGAGTGCAGAGATACCTGAAGGGCAGGAGGCCAGCAGGATACAAGTCCCTGGATGGGTGAAGCAGGGGTCTAGCAGGTGCAGCGCACAGGTAGGTAGACCAGCAGGGAACACAGGAAGGCGTGGAGAGCGGATCAGCAGTAGATGGATGAGTAGCGCTGAGAAGTAACAGCAGCGGGTCTCTGCGGGAACACGGAGGTAACCAATAGCAACCAGCAGGTGCAGTAACGATGGGACACCGGAGCAGAGTTGAACTGGAACAGATGATCACGGAGAGTAGCGGGTAGCAATAGTGGCAGCAGACTCAAGGAAACACGGTAGAGTAGACAAGGACTGAAGACTGAAGCGCACAGAGGCAGCGGATAGGAATCAGCTAAACAGTCACGATGAAACACAGACGGGTTGCAGGTTGAAGACTGTAGTGCACGGAGGCAGCGGATAGGAATCAGCTAGCAGTCACGATGATGAAACACAGACGAGTTGCAGGTTGAAGCCTGTAGTGCACGGAGGCAGCGGATAGGAATCAGCTGACAGTCACAATCATGAACAGGTGAGTGGATGTGGTTGAAGCCTGTAATGCACGGAGGCAGCGGATAGGCATCAGCTAACAGTCCCAATGATACATGGTAGAGTTGAAGTGATTAGAAGACTGTAGTGCACGGAGGCAGCGGATAGGAATCAGCTCACAGTCACGATGATATAGTAGATGGTAGAAGTGGTATGGGAACCACAGTAGCAGAAGTGGTTTGGAAACCACAGAGGTAGAAGTGGTTTGGAAACCACAGGAATCAGCTGGGCTGAATAAACGAGGAAACACAGGAACACCTTCAGAGACTCATGGGGAATGAGACTCCAAGATCAGGCAACGTGGTGTTGACCACAGGTGCTTAATATAGGGAGGTTGCCTGATCTGCCAATTAAGTTAAAGGAACATACACTGAAGGTTTGGAAAGGGCTGCGCATGCGCAGTCCCTCAGGATAGAGGACGTCCACGGTTCCTAATAGTCCGGGAAGAAGCACTCACAGTCCGGTGAGTGACAGCTCGGAAATATGGCTGGGGCATTGCATAGCCCGAATGGCATGACCAGATATTCAAAGTGGCCGTCTCGGGTGTTAAACGCCGTCTTCCATTCATCCCCCTCCTTAATGCGTATAAGGTTATACGCTCCTCTGAGGTCAAGTTTAGAAAAGATGGTGGCACCCTTAATCCGGTCAAATAATTCGGAAATCAGTGGCAGTGGATACTGATTTTTAACGGTAATGGCATTCAGGCCTCTGTAATCAATGCAAGGGCGGAGGCCCCCATCTTTCTTTTTTACGAAGAAGAAGCCAGCCCCAGCTGGGGAGGCAGACTTACGGATAAAACCCCTGTTTAGATTTTCTTGGATGTACTCCTCCATAGCCTTAGACTCCGGGAGGGAAAGGGGGTAAACACGGCCCCTGGGAATGGGTTTACCAGGTATCAGATCAATGCCACAGTCCCAGATTCTGTGAGGAGGAAGTCTAGTGGCCTCTTGTTGACAGAAAACATCAGAGAAGGTTTGGTATGGCTCAGGCAGGAGAGTCACAGGAAATTCTTGGGAACATCTGGGACTATTTGGAGGAACCACTCTCTGTAGGCAGCGAGAGAAGCAGGACTGTCCCCAGGACAATATGTGACCAGATTTCCAGTCCAAGTTGGGGGAGTGGACACGAAGCCATGGAAGTCCTAGGATGACTGGGTTGGTAGATATCTGTACTACTAGAAAAGAAATCTTCTCCCGATGAAGTGCTCCTATCTGAAGCAGAAGAGGAATAGTGCGTACCAGAATGGACCCCTCAGGAATTCTTCCCCCATCAATGGCCATCAGAGAGATGGGTTGTTCCAAAGCTTGTGTGGGAATAGCGAATTGTTTAACTATTGTGGCAGAAATGAAATTTCCTACGGCTCCGGAATCTAGAAGAGCCGACTGCGGGAAGGTCTTTTGTCCTAACTGAAGGGAAATGGGAATAGACAGGCAATCATTATTATTGGGAACTGACTGACACTGAGAAAAGAGGCCCAACGATACAGCTCCAGAACTCGTTAGGCCCTGTCGCTTCCCGAGCGTTTGGGACAAGAACTCAGAAGATGGCCACTCTCTCCACAATATAAACACAACTTGTTCCGAAATCTCCTCTCCCTCTCTTCGGCTGATAGGCGGGTCCTCCCAAGTTGCATGGGCTCTTCAGGGGGAAGAACAGGGGTTTGGAAGTTGGGGGCCAAGCGAATCATACTACGCTGCGACTGTTCCTTCTCGAAATTACGTTCCTTGAAACGCAAATCAACTTTGACACAGAGGGAGATAATGTCGTCCAAAGACGTAGGGAGGTCCTGGGATACCAACTCGTCTTTGAATCAGTCTGAAAGGCCCTGCCAGAATGTAGCTACTAGGGCCTCATCGTTCCAGCGAAGTTCAGAGGCCATAGTTCTAAAGTGGACCGCATACTGCCCCACAGACTGGTTTCCCTGGCGGAGACGTAGTAAGCCGGATGCGGCATTGGACACCCTTCCTGGCTCATCAAATATTTTCTTGAAGGTGGACAAGAAAAGGTTGAAATTATGTAGAATGGGGTCGTCCCTCTCCCATAAGGGGGAAGCCCATGCTAAAGCTTGCCCGGACAATAACGAAATCACATAGGCCACCTTCGTTTTCCCGGAGGGGAAGTTCCCAGGTAGAAGCTCGAATTGTATGGAGCATTGATTTAAAAATCCTCTGCAATTTTTAGGGTCTCCAACGAACATGGGTGGGTTAGGTAACCGTAGCTGCGAGGAGGAAGCTGCTGCTGCGGCCTGAGGTACAGGGGCCACTGCCGGCCCAGGTGATCCACCAGCCACTAGGGTGTTCTGGACAACATAGAACCGAGTGGATAGACTATTGAGGAATTTTAAAAGTTGCTCTTGATTAGCTTCTTGCTTATCCATCCTTCCTACTAAATGCTCCAACAGATCTTTAGCTGTGGTATCCATGGTCAGAGCAAACTGTAACAGATTCTGGATACTATATTACTAATCTTGATTAGCACTGGCTTACCTGAGGTGCGGAGTCTAACGATCTCCCCGGTGTTCACCAAGAACCGCCGCAAGGCGGGGTGGGCTTTGCTGCCAGGAGTCGCAGGTCGCGGTCCCCAGGTTGGCCTCAAGATGTAGTACAGCGGGATGAAGCGGTGGTAGCGGAGTCAAACAAGCCGGTTCAGTACACAGGAATGGAGTCAGGCAGAATCAGAAGGCAACTCGGAGTCAACAAGCCAGGTTCGGTACACGGGTCACAAGAATAGGAGAATGGTCAGCAAGCCGGGTCGGTACACAGGGATAGGAGAGCCAGGGAAGTCAAACAGGCAGAGATCAGCACACAGGAAGACACTGGAAACTGGAAGACACTGCAATCCACGAAGAGCAGGAGCCAGGAACAGGTAAGTGTTGCTCTGACACTCAGCGAGTGTCAGAGTGAGGTTTTTATACTGAAGAGGATTCAAAATCCCCGCCTCTAGGTTTGTGGTCATGTGACCGCCTCCGGGTGCGGTCACATGGTCCTGAATGCGGAAGTGCGGCTGGACGGAGCGGCGGGGATAAGGTAAGTCCGTGACAGTCTCTAATCCCCAAATTATTTAAACTGCACATAATAAACTATTACATTCACACATACAAAATAAAAACAGACAGTGAGTCATATGGAACAAGAATTAAAGAAGAAAACAAAATTAAAATTAAATAAGTATATAAACCAGAACCTATTCAAGTACGCAATTAAACAAAATGAGCATGAATATCGTCCTTAATACATTCTATGCAAGACATTTTATTGGCTTTAAGGGAGTTTTAAAGGATCTCACAGGAAGATTGTTGAAGGTTAATGGCAAGTAAGAAAATCAGTAAATAAAATCAGAAGGCGACACATTCATATACAAAACTGATTTAGGACTGTGGATAACAGCTACAGTGCTCATTAGGTATCTTTTTTATACTTAAGAAACAGAACACTCGGTAATTTGTTATTTAAAAAGGAGATATGAGAATGCTGCTAGAACACATTAAAGTAGAAAGCATAGTTCCTTATGAAAATCAGAAAGCTGGCAACATTTTGTCCAGGGATCAAGCACAACTATGTGTACATGGTACTGAGGAACTACCAACATGTTGACAATAAGCTGTAATGGCAATGATTAATTCCTCTCCTGAACCTTGCTGTGGAATCTACTATTTTACATTTCATATGGATCAATGACAGCTGGTAAACAAGTACATATGGGCTATGTAGAGTGGCCATGCTTAATGAATCTAGTCAACCTCACATTTAACCTCAAATTAAAGATTTTGGGGAGGGGATATCCAATTGCAAAACATATTGTAGGATCAGAACTAACAAAAAGAATCTACGATTTTGGCACCACTCCATAAAAACTTTTTTGTCAATCGACAAATCATATTTTAGAAGTTTAGCATAACTATAACACACACAAGTATGGCACAAATGGAACATGCCCTAGCATAGCCTACAAAGTACATAATACAGTTAATACAGAAATCTTGAATTGAAGGACTCTATATGATCATGCCGCCTGAAGTACAAGTAGGTTATCTTATTTCTCCAGTTTTATCAACTTTTGGATAATATTGTTGACTTGGAAAATTAAATCCCCCTCCACACATCCCTACCACCAAATTGCCCAGTGGCAGGGTTTCCTCTTATGTGTAAAATAAAGTAAGGTCCAAGCAACAATAACCTAGAGTTCCCCTTTAAATGATGAAAGCCAATGTGTGGCATAGCTAAGCAGCTACTTGCCTATTATCACACACTCCCCTTTTATTTATTTTTTGACAAGGTCACCCCTAATATAATGCTTGTTGCTTCGCAGAATTCTTAATGGTGGACACAGCACAAAATAAAATGCATTGGTAAAGCCTTGATGGAGTATAGTCATTAACATGAGAAAAGATTTAAGAAATAAAATTTGAAAACGTACGATAAATACACAACCATTGTCTTATTCAATAAAAACTTAAAGTATTTAACTGTAACTACAATTTCAACATGCAACCTTAAATAATAGTGAGCAGCATGACTGTGATTGGTGTATCTTGTTGGTTTGTTTACACACTGCACTGGTGGATTTTGAAAGACCATAGAAATTGTCACTAGCAAAAAAAAAAAAAAAAATTCTACTGCTATCAAATTTCTCAGAGAAAGGCCAAGTATATATGATTTCAAATGGCAGAAAAAGAACTCACTAACTTCAAAGTTCACACAATCTTCAATATGACTTCATATGCATTGTTCAATTCAGTTGCTTCGGATATTAAAAAGGCTTTTGAGCACCCATTCTTTCATTGAAAAGAAAAAATAAAACAAGGGGAATTCTGATTTATTACTTTCCAGTAAAAGAAAGGGGGCATTGGATTTCTTCTGCATAAAGATGAGTGTTTATAGACAAACCCTTATGCTCCATGGCTCTTTTCATTTGGATAATGGATTTTACATATGAAAACACTGTAAAAGCTATGTGGCTTCAGGCTGTTAAATGAAAACTCATTGGATTAATCATTCTGTTTAGTCTTTGTGATCAGTCTTTTATCTACACACTGGGGCAGCAATAAGATTTTCTGATAAAAGGCTTTATTGGCTATGGAATGAGGGTAGTGAAACTTTTTTTCGTTCCAAGAATTACTGGCAAATAACTGGATATGCCAGGCAATTATATGCTTTCCAACTAGAGTGAAAATCTGTATTTTGTAACTGGAAACCTACTTGTGTAAGAGTAATTAGAAGAAGAACATTGTATAATAAAGACTAATTCTGCATATCCAAGGTTACACTTGCCGGATGACTGTAGTTTTACCTGATAAAAGATTCTTGATGGCTGATATCTCTGTAAATAAACCACTAGTTTTATCAGAAAGTGAGAAATGGAACTTTGGGTTTCAAACACAGCTTTGTTTTTGTTTTTTGGTTTTTTTTTTGGGGGGGGGGGGTTAATAAAACATTTTTTTTGTACCCAAGAGTACTATAAAAAATCATCTGTATAACCGATATTTTATGGAGGGAAGCCCATATAAATTGGCTTCAGATTTCAGAGGAATTTTGTAACCCATGATGGACTTTCACCGATGTTATATTTTAGTTCAACATTGTTCATCTTGCAACAGGTAGATATCATTTGAAATAACTTAAGATAAGCATACCACAGTAGGCTGTACCTTCTGAATCTACAAGGTTTGGTATACCATTACTTATCTTAGATCTTTCTGTACTCCTTGTACTATACCTGCACTACTCAACTCTGTTTTTATTTGTATATTGTTTGTTTATTGATTATTCCTGTCATGTACCTGTTCTCCCCTCCTCTCCACGTTCCTCCCATCCCTACCAATTCTATTGGGGAAAAAAAAGTAAAAAAAAACCCAAAGAAACAAATAGACTATACGTCATGACATCTCCTCCCATCAGTCCCTTCTCTGCTACTCCCTACTTTTTCCCCATCCCATCCTCCAAACTATCTCCATCCCTTCCTCCCCACTTCCTAATCCACCATCATTCTCTTTTTCACTCCAGCATCTGTAGTTTAAGTCTGCATCCTTCTTTCCTCCTCATTCTCCTCCCTAGGGGACATCCTTGACACCTCCCTCATCTTCAAAGCTCACATTCTGTCCCTCTCAAAATCCTGCTATTTCCACCACCGAAATATATCCAACATATGGCCCCCTCTCACCATGGAAGCCAAACAAACTCTTATTCATTCACTTGTAATTTCCCACCTTGATTACTGTAACCTCCTTCTCTCTGGCCTACCTGACTCTCACCTTGCCCCTCTTAAGTCTATCCTCAATATTGCTTCTCATCTTGTATTTCTCTTCTGCTGCTCTCGCTCTGCTGTCCCTCTCTGCCAGTCACTACTTCTCACCCTCACCTTCAAAGCTCTCAACTAATCCTCCCCCCACATATCTCCAACCTCATCTCTACCTACACTTACCTCCCCCTCCGCTCTGTCAGTGAATGCCGCCTCACTACTTCATTGATTACCACTTCTCACACCCACCTCAAGAATTTGCCTGGGCTGCTCCCTAGCTGTGGAACGATCCCCCACACCCCATCATTTTAGCCACTACTCCAGAGGCTTCAAGAGGGCCCTTAAGCCTAATTTCTTTATTCAAGCTTATCAGCCTTTAACCTAACTCCCTTGTTCCAGCTTCCCACTCTCCCAATAGATACCATGCTATGTCTCTCCCACTTTCCTTTAGAATGTAATCTCCCATGACCAGTGCCCTCCTTGTGTTTTCCTTCTACTATTCCATCACCCACTGTACCACTAGTCCTGTTTTCTTAAGCTCAGGCCTACTTCACGCTGGTCATCTGTACATTTGTTTTTTCATAATGTCTGGTCTTTATATTTTGTTCTTCATGTATATTGTAATGTGTTTGTACAAAAGAAGCAGATGTAAACAAAGTAAAAAAATCATCAGTCAGTATTAACCTTTAGAAATTTGTTTAGTGTTAAACATAAAATTATATGGTTTTACTAATGAAAATTAGGCACCTCAATATTTTCTGTGACCTGGACCCTTAAATTCTGACTCCCAGCACCATTGAGGGACAATACAGAACTGCAACACTTGTTCCCAAACATGGAGCATGACTGTTGCAACCTAATATTGGTAGTACTCTAGATTTTCCAGCTCCAGCTTCATCTCAAGGATGATCTAGGAACAACTTCAGCTCCAGATCTGCTCTAGAGCAGTTCTACACTTTGCCTTCAGCTTCAGCTATGTTTCACAATCTCTACTCCTAAAGCTACTAATAACATTTTCTTTTAGGCTGCTTAGGGTCTACTCTCAATTAAATGTAATTATATTGTTTAGCCAACATACATTGATTATTTATTATTGTTATTTAGTCTTTTTTTAAATTTCATTTCAAATATTTAAGCTAGTAGAAAGAGAAGCAGCTATAGAATCTGAGCTTTACTCAAAGTTACGGGTTCCTGATTCATTCTGATTTCAGGTCAGCTCTGCTCCAAATCTAGGAGCAATAACCATCCCTATTGTAACATATCACTGCCTCCACAGGAATGCTACTAACCTATGAAAGATTAGTTATGCATTTTCAAAACAAATAAAAAAAACAACAGTCTAGTGTATGCTGTCTGGTGTTAGTTACCCAATAGAATATATCACCTGTTACTTTTGTCTTTTTATTTTGAGTACAAATTAATATGTTCTTGGTTCTGAACTACTGGCTAAAAAGTAAGAATCATTTTTTTCACATCAAATAATTCATATAAAAGCACGACAGCATTATGCATGTCAAATAAAATGAACAGAAAACTCTAAACAAAAACAAGTTATAGATGATAAACTTAGTTCAACTAATTGACTCTAGAACCACACAATATATTTTTCTATATGACCCAATATCTGCTTTCATCATTTATTTAATCACTGCAAAATAATATTTAAAGGTTCCTTAGTATAAAGTATTGTGTTGGATTTTTTGAGAGAAATATGTAGATGACATCAGTGGTAGCATTGGCATCCATATTAGGAAAAGAGACTAAACCATTTTGGCCTATATTTCCAGCTCTAATATTTGGCAAATGGCTTCTAATTTCTAGATTTAGTAAAATTTCTCATACTGTTCCATTAACACAACCAAAAAAAAAAAATCACAATAGATTACTGGCTCACACCCAATTCTTCTCAGTAACAACATTGGTTCAATGGATGTCTGGGAAAGCCAGAGCATTTTAAGTCTATTTTTATCTTGGCAGTCGGAAGGGTTTGCTGCCTGCCAATGAAAGGGCTGCTTGGCAGGATTGGATTTATCATCATCTTACTTATTCTGCGAGCATTGGACAGCTGCAAAGCACTAATAACAACAATAGCCCCTTCATTGTTCTTTCTTCTCACACCATACAATCTAGTTAGCTATTTGGCCTCACCTATTCCAATGATATCTTACTGTATTTGTAGATGACCTGTTCTGTGCCATGCACTCTTCTAGTGATAAATATGGGCAGGAAAAGCTGTGCATGTCTTAGTAAAGTGTCCCATTACCTACATGCAGTGGAGGCAGCCGATATTCAGGTTAGACCAATATTCATCATAATGCATGTACCTCTGGGATATTATTGGTTATAGTAAATTGATAGCTATATTTAGTTATGCCTACAAAATCATTCATACCATAGAGCACACAGATATATTTGCAGATACTGCACAAGCAACTGAGACCTGCTTTTATTACTATTCTCGGAGGCAGCTTTTAAATTACGACTTATTTTATGGCTGATAGATGAATGCCGGAGGAACCTGCTATATGTGCACTTGAAATAGAGATGCTCACTGACCCCCGTGTTTTGGTTTTGGTAAAACCGCCCTTGCGTGTTTTGGTTTTGTTTTTCAATTTTGTTTAAAAATCTTTTTTTTTGGGCTAAAATAACCTAATTTATTGCTCCACCTGTTTCTTGGATAAGTGAGGTAATTCTAAAGCTAATAAATTATGAAAAAAACAGTTTAATCCCTGGTAGGCCGTCCTTAATTCTACACACAAACCAGATTGTCTTCCTCTCCATCTATGCCTATTGTCAATGCAGCCATCGTCTTTGGGTGTATATTACACCCTACACTTATAGTTAAATATAAAAAGAAGCAGCCTGCAAAGACAATTTTATAAATACAAATAGGCAAAGCAGATGTTATGTTTGGGTGTATAATATTCCCCTAGATTAAAATATAAATAGACAAAGGGAGTTTGGTGTCTGTCTGTATGTAACCCCCTCCACAAATAATTAAATAGAAAAAAATCCAGCCAGTATAGACTGTACACTAAAAATAGAAATGGACAAAGGCAGTTTGGTTTTTGTCTATATCAGACCCCCCCTCCACTTGTAGTTACATAGAAAAGAAGACGGCCTACATAGACTGTACAATAAAAATAGAAATGGACAAAAGGTGCAAAAAAAAAGGACAAATAGTGCTGCTAGATAATACTTTCAGCACCAGAAAAATTGTTGTTTCACACTGGGGAATATAGGACACCCCAAAGCACTTGTAGTGCAAAATATTAAATAGATAGTGCTGCTAGATAATACTTTCTGCAGCCAGAAAATAGTTTCTGTAGGAGGGAATATGACACCCCAAACAGTTGGTAATGTTTGCAAAAATGCCTCCTCTATCCTCCTCTCTTCCTGCTATAACAATTGCTAGAAGAATTTCAAGAATAATTGCAAGAATAATGTATAGAATAATTGCTCTCTCCGTGCTCTAATGCTGCCTAACTGCTCTCTCCCTCTGTCAAATGGCGATGGATTGCTGTGGAAGCGGGAATTTATGGATTTCAAATATCGCGAGAACCGAGCTCCGACGACGTCACAATGACATTTTGCCTCGATTTCCATTCCGAATTGTCGGCAGAGTACCGAGCCTGCTCGGATAGGTGAAGTTCGACGGGTTCAGTTCTTGGGGAACCGAGTCCGCCCATCTCTAACTTGATGCAAACTGCCCTCTCTGTATTTGCATATTTTGCTATTATAAATTAATTGATCAACCTGCCTTTTTCTTTTTGTAGAATAGTGCTTTTTAACTTAGACTTAAACATGACTGTTTATCCTACATATTATATCCCAAAACGAGGGGCAGGCAGCCCATCACTACGGTGCCCATTAAAACATCTTACTGACATCTGTCAATTCTCTGCTGGTTATAAATCTACAGTAGATAGGAATAAAGATCAAAAACCAAGTAATAAAAAGCTGATAAATCGGATCCAATGGTCTAATCTTATCATGTCTAGTATTATAAAAGGGAATGGGGGGATGGACCTTAGGATTCACATGAGAGACAGTCTGCTACATGAGCAATCTCATATAAATAAGACACAGGTTTTCAAAAGGGAAAGGAAGAAGGTAATATCAGTTCTGACGTTCCTTGTATTTTTCTAGTCACAGTCCCTCAAAACACCAAGCATAAAGATATTAAATACCTAATAATTAACCTTTGCTTAAACAGGGTTCCACTGATATCTGGCCAATACTTGTGTTACAAGTCATCTACATTGTATGACTCCATGATCAATGCTTGTACAAGTTATCTTTGAATAGCTTCATCACTGTAATTTTACATTTAATTATAAGTAGCTACAACATTGGTTAGGTATCTCATGATATAAACATCAATAATAAGTATCCCACACAATGACTCATTGGGAAAGTTCAGGCTCAATTTTAACTAACTTTTGAGGTCTTGGTCCTGCTTTGAGAAGGGTATTTTAGAAAGTCAAATTCTAATTGCAAATGATTCTTGCCATTACTGGATTACATTCCACCTGGCATAGGGGATTAAAACCTTAAGGAAAGTCACAACCCTACTTGCAGTGTAGATATTTGATTACCATCCCTTATAAACTCAGTTCAGAATGGCAGACTATTACCTAACTAACTTATGTGAAAATAGGACTGATGCTTCCAATTGACAATCCAACTGAGGTTTCCCGTTAAGTCTCATCATTAGGATTAGTCACTATGTAAGCAGAGTCCATTAACCAGACCATTATTAAATTATTGTGTATTATGTAGGTTATGTCTTTTGTCACTTTTAGGCTGTCAGTTCTGTTTTTGGGCTCAACATTCCGCTACAAAAGTTCTAACAGACAAGTCTGATAAGCTAACATAGCTTTGAAGCCCTCAGCATATTTTCATTATATTGTCCACTCTGTCATGCAGCCAAGAATGTCAAATGACCAATCACCATGCAGCCAATCCCCATTAGGGAAACTTTAGAAGCAACACCCCCTCTATTCTTTGCACCATTTTCATAAACGCTCCCCACTGAGTAATGCGTGAGTTCTTGATCAGATCCAGTGAAATCCAGGATCTGGTCCAGGTTCTAGCATATTGCTTACAATAATCAAGTATAGACTATGTTAATGCTAATCCTGCACAAATACAGGCCTCAAGAGCCCAAAACAGGCCAACGTGATATAGGACATGGTTATTTTTAATGGGTGTCTAAACTAGTACTGTATTTGCAGTCCACACAATTTGAAGCGCTGTATTACTTTATCCCAAAAAAAATTATCATGTAAAAGGAGGGTGAAATCAAAAAGAGGAAAAAAAAAAAGTAAACTCGTAAACTATATATGTAAGAAAGGAGATTCCCTTCTTACAAGTTTATACTTAGACTCCAGTTAAAGTAGATAGTACGGCACAGAGATATCATTTCTTACTTTTCAAAGGAATATATCTATATTTAACTATGAAACTAAACTCTTCTACCTCATCCGGTTTATGAGAATAATCATATATCTTCCTGTAAAGTGAAATTGGCTGGAAGTCTAGCTCATGAGGTATCTGTGCACACAGAGTGGCTGGGCAGAAGACCCAAGCTGTTCTCCTTGCCAACACTCATCAGTCACTGTCTCTGGGCAAAGTGGTAGCTTCATCTCAACTTACAGGGAGATTGATACAGTGCTGCAATTACAATAAAACACAACCTGTGTGATCATTCAACCCCGAAGAGATGGAAAGTTATATTGTATGATTTTTTTTTTAGAAAAAGTATATTTTTAACAGACAAATATGATACAAACTGTATAGAACTTTAACAATTTACAGGAGAAAAATCAATTTTTGCCAGCTACAGGTAGTCGTGTGATGATCTAAATAAGTTGTCCGATTTGTCATTGGGCAAGATGAAAGTGGCTACAGTTCCCGTCTGTTACGCTTTTCCCGCAGCTATAATATGGGCAGTTACTTGTATGACTTTAAATATCTGAAAGTGTTCCTGTCACCAGGGGGGTATGCCTATGGCAACCAATCAGATTCTAGCTGTCATTTTGTAGAATATACTAAATAAATGACAGCTAGAATCTGATTGGTTGCTATAGGCAACATCTCCACTTTTTCAAACCCGCAGTTTAGTAAATCTAGCCCCAGGTCTTTTCATGGTTTAAGTTTTCTTGCCTCACCTTTTGCAGTAAGCAAAAGCGTAGCAACTGATCTGAATGCAATAGTACAATAAAATTTATATATATATATATATATATATATATATATATATATATATATATATATTCATTTTAACATTCACTTTTTTAAATCTTCTCGGTGGCTGAAAAATAACTATAGCAGGAAAGATGAATGAAAAAGTATATACATTTTAATGTTGTTTTTACATAGTCAGTAGTGTGAAACAAGCAGTTTTGCACTATAATTGTCTCATAACTGACCCCTCAAAAATAATTTTTGGATTATTTTATGGGCTGTAAACACATTTACACAAATGGCAATATTTACAGTTGATGCTGCCCTAGGTATTGTAGAAAAATATTCTAATATAACAATTATACATCAACAATGCTCATGCACTACTGTGACAATACATAGTTGACTAAGCAGCAAAAATAAAGACTGCAATTGAAGATAAGTCCGTCAAATTAACATACAATTTTTATGCTGGATGTGTACTGATATTCAGAAAACACAATATCAAATATCTCATGTTCTGTTAAGGTACGGGACTTGTTACACATATCTTTGATGTGATTAGTAGCACTTTAATTTGAAATTGCTCTACCACCTATGTAAAAGATGTTACCAAGCTGCCCCTCCTCCTAACCAGAGCACCAGGGGCTGCTGCATGCGGCCATTTTTCTTAGGTTAAATGGTGGGACAAATCACAATCTCTTGTGGCTTGTTAGTGATACTCCTGCTTTCACCATGACCTCCTGGGTTTTATCGGGAACGGAGGAGCCCCAGGAAACCAACTAAGAGAAGCACCGTGGTAAAATCTTTCACTAGGTGGTATTGTAGCTTTAATGCAAATTGTATTCTTTTGGACCCTTGCACTGTACTGATGCCAGTGTTGATGCCGTACCATGTATACTGTAATGTTATTTAAGTCACCTGTGGAGTAAGTTCTTCTCTAGTTAGCACACAGATCAATTAACAACCTGCAACTTTGGTTAAATTATTCCTAAACATTGATGTTGACTGGGATAGGAGTCAATTTGTGATTGAAAATAAAGATATGTTGAATAAATCTTTAAAGTCATGATTGGTTTCTTTGTTTTTAGAAGAGCCAGGTGATGGGGTGCTTAGATTACATCGCTTGCTAAAACAATATATTATGTATTATACTTAGCAATGTGAATTATGTACAATTACCAGTTGTTAGATAATCTGATTTAAAGATGAAATGAAAATGAAGTATGATGGAGAAATACACATTCTGACCACATAAAAAAAGTACCTAGCCTAATATAAGAATACCATGATCATATTTATCTCTTTGGCTCATTGGGGAGTGTACAACACATATCATGTAACAAATATATGTCATATCACATAAGGTAATGCATTCAGTGTCGGACTGGGGCATGAAGGGCCCACCGGGGAACTGCAATGCTAGGGGCCCACCAGAGGGGGTGTAGCCAGTCATCATAGAGGCGAGACTAGACGCTAGAGGGGGAGTGGTCAGCCCACGAAGGACAGCTAGCACCATAGTGTAGTATATAAAGAATGCAGTGTGTGTATAAAGAGTACACAGTCTGACCTGCCCCTTAGATTGGGCAGAACAGTCACCATAAATCGGGATTGTCCCACTAGACCAGGCTTGGCTAACCTGTGGCACTCCAGGTGTTGTGAAACTACAAGCCCCAGCATGCTTTGCCAATATATAGCAGCTTATTGCTGGAAGGGTGTGCTGAGACTTGTAGTTTCACAACACCTGGAGTGCCACAGGTTAGCCAAGCCTGCACTAGACTCAGAATTTTTGACAGACTGTCCTACCTGTTGTTGTCACTTTTACCACCTGCAGCTGCTGGTTTCTTTAGTTGCTGCTTGTCTGGATCTTGGAATGTTGAGGGCCCTATTTGGAAAAAATAATGGGTACATTTAGAAGATTCCAACCAGCCCTGGCATTAAATCAATAGGACCAACAATTAATACTTAGGCCTTCCTCCAGCCCCAACATTAAAGTTATAGTATTCCCATTTAATAAACCTATTTCCCTCCCTCCAGACAGCCCCTGCAATAAATCGCATTTATGTATAATACGTATAATAAATATACCTATTTCCTGCAACCGTCACTGCCATTAAATAATTCATATTCACATTTAATTAAAAGCCCCCAAACCACCCCATCTTAAATTAAATTGTCCCACCTTCACCCTACAAAGAAAATAGCACCCATTATTTAGCTACCACCTACCACACACACATTACATTGCCACAAGCCCGCTGTGCCATCACACACACATTACTGTGCCCCTTAATCACCATGCTGGGCCTCCTTATGATCAGACTGCGCCCTCCATGCTGTTTTTGCCCCCCCTTCATCACCCTGTGTCATGCTGCTTTTGTTTCCCCCTTCTCCTGGCCCCCCTTAACTCTGCCATCATGCTCCCCCTTCACTCTGCCTTCATGCTCCCCCTCCACTCTGCCTTCATGCTCCCCCTCCACTCTGCCTTCATGCTCCCCCTCCACTCTGCCTTCATGCTCCCCCTCCACTCTGCCATCATGCTCCCCCTCCACTCTGCCATCATGCTCCCCCTCCACTCTGCCATCATGCTCCCCCTTCACTCTGCCATCATGCTCCCCCTTCATGCTCCCCCTTCACGCTCCCCCTCCACTCTGCCATCATGCTCCCCCTTCACTCTGCCTTCATGCTCTCCCATCATGCTCCCCCTTCATGCTCTGCCATCATGCTCCCCCTCCACTCTGCCTTCATGCTCTCCCATCATGCTCCCCCTTCATGCTCTGCCATCATGCTCCCCCTCCACTCTGCCTTCATGCTCTGCCTTCATGCTCCCCCTCCACTCTGCCATCATACTCTGCCTTCATGCTCCCCCTTCATGCTACCCCTCCACTCTGTCTTCATGCTCTGCCTTCATGCTCCCCCTTCATTCTGCCTTCATACTCTGCCATCATGCTCCCCCTCCACTCTGCCTTCATGCTCCCCCTTCATGCTCCCCCTTCACGCTCCCCCTTCACGCTCTGCCTTCATGCTCTCTTCTTTCTTCCATTCCCTCACTTACCTTTTCTATCCGATTCTTTCTTCTCTTCTGTCTTCTGTCTTCTGTCTGCGGCGCTCCTCACTGAATGTCGGGCGTGATGACGTCACGCCCGGCATTCAGTGCGCACGGAGCCGGCGCCGCAGACACGCAAGGTTTTTTTTGTTTTTTTTGTCTTCAGTTACTCGCTCCCCCACCAACGAAGAGGGGAGCGATCAGGGTCGGGGCCTACCGGGGGATAGACCGGTCCCCCGGCGGGCCAGTCCGACCCTGAATGCATTCACTATATGTGTCCAAGTGTGTTTGGTTACCTCTTGATGCATTTATCTAAAGCAGGTGTCACAACAAAGGATTTGGATTCCATTTATAGAACAATGGACATGACTTACCACATTAGTTTATGAGAGAATTGAAAATATACACACCTCAAACCAGACAAACAGTATTGCAAATCGTCTGCACTCATAGCTTATTATCAATGCCATGAATCCATTATAACAGCATATTAAATACAAATAGAAACCTTTTATGACCATGGCAGTGAGAAACCTGTAGGCATCATGTTTCCATTAAGATACATTAAAGTAATCTACCAAACCTACTTAGAAACTAAAAGCAGAATTAAATGCTATGGCAGAGTAATTAAATATCTTCTTGGAGAAGCGGCTGTCTTGGCTCACCACCTGCCAGTTAAGTAGTGTTTGCTAGTAAGCACATCAGGGGGTAAATGTATCAAGCTGAGAGTTTTCCAGCGGGTTTGAAAAGTGGAGATGTTGCCTATAGCAACCAATCAGATTCTAGCTTTCATTTTGTAGAATGTACTAAATAAATGATAGCTAGAATCTAATTGGTTTTTCAAACACGCCGGAAAACTCTCAGCTTGATACATTTACCCCCAGATGTATAAAACACCCATCATATCATTGTTCCACTATTGTCTGTGCATTTGTCAGGATTCTCTGAGAACTTTGTTTAGTTCCATGGTATAAAGCAGGATTAACTGATTGACAAGACTCAATGTAAGGAAGATCTACAAATGGTTATTGCTTTATAGTACACTTCAAAACACATGCATCAATCATATGCTACTTGTGCTTTCAACTATACTATATATTTACACTTTACGAAAATGTTGTTACTTTCATAAATGACCCACAATATCACAAAAATATGTTTCAAGTCTGGGAGTTTCCCAGGTAATCAGAATGGATGGGAAATAAGACATTTGGTTTGTATCTGAAAGTACACAAATGCCCAACCCTTCTTGATATAAGTGACTGACAAGCTGCTTCCTACATACAACTTAAAAAGTACTACTAAGCCCTACTACTCACATAGGGCCTGAGTCGTTAAGGAGAGCAAAGCATAAAAAAAGGAGTGTTACTGGATCACTTAGAAATAACTTCTGGTATAAATTTATTTAAAGGAAATAGCGCAGGCTGCTTATTTATATAATTGCAAATGTACTTAATTTTGAAATTGTGTGCATTTTGGTAAAGGAAATTTCTTTATTTCTGAGACCAGGGGAGGAAATTTGTTTTGTTTTAACTTCGCTAGAGGTAATGCATTATTTCTGAGGTATATATATATATATATATATATATATATATATATGATACAATAAGCATTTGTTGAGGGAGTCTTGTGTGTATTTTGGTGTAAGGAAATTACTTGTTTGGGGTTTTGTAACTTTTCTTTGGGAATTCTCAAGTGGAGGAACTGTGTATTCTGCAACTGTCTGAAGAAAGAACCCATGTTAATCTCATGTTAATTAGACCTTTTGATGTGTGATGTCCAAACACACTTGGAGGCACAGGAAGGTTTAATTAGACTTGCTGTTAGATTTCCTGTGTCTAAAACAAGATGCAGGAAATCACAGCAAGTTTTAGGATATCACAGATCAATGTAAATATTGATAGCTTTGCATTGCATGTAAATCCATGTTTGGGTAAACATATTGCATCCGGATACTAAAAATGCTCAGACCTCAGGGAGCTGGCTTACCCTGTGAGGCTGTGTCCAAGCACTCTTTTTGTATTGAAAATTGTTTTTCTTGTTTCATCTGACCTGCTCACTGGTACCTTCAACCAGTATGAGCAAATAATCATCACTTGCTTCAAAGACCTGCGTGGAAACTTCTCTATCCCTGTGACCTACAAATTAGACCCAACTCTAATCCATTCCCGGCTGTTCTGAGGTTTGGACCCAGCTTTTCAGTACCACCACTCTGCCCGCTCCCCAGCAGCTCTGGCCAGTGGGATAGGCCAGGGGGGATCCATCCACAGCAACTCTGATCCATAGGAAGAGGTTAGGGGTACCAGCCTAGGTATACCAGTAACGGGGTACACTAGCAGCATCAGTTACCCAGAAGAAACCCAGTACTGGAGGCTGGTAAGGAGTCCAGTGGTGGCAGCATTTGTAAGTTTCTCTTACTGCTGTTAGAGGGCGCATTTGGGATACCGAAAGGGAATGGTGGCAAAGTAAGCCCAGCCGGTTCCCAGCAACAACAGACAGGGTAGCATAGGCGGTCCATCCTTTTCATAAGGAGTATCTTGTCAAAACCATGTTGCATTGAAGGGGGAGGTAAATTTAAAATGTTGGGACAGATTTATAGCTGGAGTAGGGCATGTCCTAGATCAACTTAAATTTCAGTGTAAAAATTAAGTTGTCAAGTATTTGTATGTTAGATGAAAAAGAGCCAGTATTAAACTTATATGCAAAATAATAAACTAATTTGCACCCCTTGCATGGTAACATGGTTTGTCCCAGAGAGCATTTACTCCTTTTTTTGCCTTACTTTCCTTAATGACTCGGGCCCAATAAGTACACAGGTAAATGTCAATGTTTAATTTAGTAGTCTGACACATTTGTGAACCAATGAAAAACAACACTAATCATCTAAGAAACCTGTGATTCCATTACCCAAGTAAGCCATTCTCTCCTCTATGCCCTATTTTAATATATATTATAATACTCATCTATAAATAGAAGTAATTATAATGGAAAGTCTATGGGCTGTAATAGAAAGCTTGTTCCAAATATGTGCACAAATAGTGGCTACGGACGATGAATTTATTCTATTTTACAGAGCAGGATGTGAAGACCATTGAAGCCTTTCAAGTAAATAAGGAATTTCTTAGTTCTAAATGATGTCACCCGCAAAGGATTTTGGAATACAGCTTATACAGTTATTTCAATTTGTGTTTAGGCAGTAATGGAAGAATGGTCACTAAGTTTTACAGCCTTTATAGATGCAGCATTTATTGCTGCATAAATAACTTGGATCAGATACCCACAGTAATTAGGACTAAAAGCGTAATTGCCAATAGGGATGCTATTATGCAGTCTTAAAGGTTCATGGCGGATGTGGGTATCGCTCCAAGACTTTAAACATATTTATCCAAATATTTCGAGCAATCAGCACAGATCAGCTAAGAAGAAGATAGATGAACCATTCACATATTAACTCATGAGTTCCATTAATACACATTTTAAAGCCAAAATCAACAAAATGCTTTTAAGTGTTCTGTAACACTACATTTAATAGAAATCCGCATTTTATTTCACAAGAAAAAAAGCACACTATTGTCATTTTATTAATTCGATAGGATGCAGACAATACAACTGAGACAAACGTATAGATCTCATTATTGGGCTGATAGAATGACATCCTCATGGATCCCTAAACTAGGGAATATTGAATTTATTCTTTTAAATTATTGGGAGTGATGTCATTATTTTATCCATCTAAATACCTGTGCATGTTTTATTTCTTGTAATTAAAACAGACCCAGATTTGTGAAAAGGAAACATAGGAACTTTGGGGATGTCAATATCCACATTTTTTTCTTATGTATTCCCGGGGACGTAAAAAAATAAAAAAAAATAATAGATAAAATAAACTCAATAAAATCAAACAAAAAAAAGAAAACAAAAACAATTATTAGCTGTAATCACTATACTAGTGATAAACATTAGCCTTCTTTTATACAGATAGGTACAGATGACTATGGGGGAGTTGGAACCACGGAGCTCCCCAGCAATTGAATATATAGTAGTGGAGGCAAGTACAAAAGAAGCCAAGGAGGTTGGTTAGATACTGATCTGCTTAAGATAACACAACCTTGTCCATTACCACATTGTATATTACATGATCCTTTTGACCCATGTCTTAAGCACAAAGTATACTTTACCTTTATGTTCTCATATGATTTTGCTAATAAAAAAAAAAACTGTGTGGAACCAAAGCAGACATATCTGTGGCTTTAGATTTGATACATGCCTATCCTCCAATTGAACTTCCCTGTATGCTGTAACAAAATACTATTCATTTTCCTATGTTAAAGCATTTAATAATTACTAGTAAAATGTATCCAATAGTATCTGGCTATAACTTCCAGGAATTATGAACATTTATCATAATTCATTCCGAATACATTCATCTTAATAAAAACATCGATTGTAAACACATTGTCACGAATTGGGGTCTTAGTCCTGTTTATACCACTCTGCGGTACCATATCACCGTGCGTCTCCCTGCTGGTCGAATGCAGCATTTTATCCTGGGACAAGCGTGACTTCTGTCTGCAGTACCGGAGGCTGCCATCTTGGGTGAGACATTTGCTAAACATCCTGCTGAGTCTGAACACCTGATCTCATCCACCAATTGGCTTCCTCTGCAGACTATAAGAGTCTCCTCCTACACTCAGCAAATTTCTAGTGCAATACTTTCCTAGTTCCAGATAATCACAGTTGCTGTTTGTTTTGCTGCTTCATTCTGCCTGCTGTATACAGATCTCCACCATTTATTCTCTGAGTAAATTCAGCTTCATCCTGCTGCTGTTTTATGGACTTATCTGAGCGAGTTCTTACTGGCTGTTATATGAACTGCAAACCATTAACCTTTGTGTGAATTCAGCTTCATTCTGCCTGCTGGAATAAATACTTTGGTCATTTATTCCTTGTGTGGATTCACCTTCATTCTATTTGCTTGTGTATGAATTCCAGCTGTTATCTTCTGTGAGTATCCTCCTAATCAATCTATTCCTGTCTCTCCTACTGGATATCTGGGGTACTAGGTTGTTGTTCGGAGTCATCCACCTTCTGGAGCAATTTCTGTGTCTCGGGGGGTACCAACTTCCAGTTCCAGGCCTACCCTAGGTTCTAAGTTGGCCGGTTCCAACCTTAGTCTGTTCAGGAGGTTTCCTCCCCTGTATACGTTCAGCCTGAGTTCTGAGTCTTCCCAGTCCCAGTTGTGGTACTATATTTGCCTGAGTCTCTGAGTTATTGGAGGTACCGAGTCTCTGGTCATGGGTTCAGGTCCCCCCTGTTCCCTCGTCCAGGTTCCAGTCCATCAGATCCAGATTCCAGGCATTTATTTTAGTACAGAGTCCAGTCCAGCATTCCTCCTCCTAACATTCAGTATACAGGATTAGAGCAAGCTCAGAGCAAGGCATTCATCCAACCTCCCAGTTTCCATTACACTCCTGCCACAGCTAGTCTCAGGGGTGCCAAGACGGATTCCAGAAATCCTATTGTCCTGACACACGTTCTAGCATGCATACACAGCCATCATCACTAGTAATCAGCACTTACACCTGGCATATAGCTAGTGTAAGTGATATGACAGAAAAACACGTACCTTGCATGTACATGCATATGACTATTTCCCTCTCTATTCCACCTGTAGGCTGTAGTAAGGCTACTTTGTCCTCGAAGATTAAATAGACGTTGCCATGTTCAATGGCGTACGGTCTGGTTCTGGGCATGCGCAGAGCGATTTTACGCAAAATATGATACTTATCGGCTTACGTTGCTTATTGAATCATTCCCTATGAGTTGATCCTAGGAAGGAGGTCTCACTACATGTCAGATCACACATTTCATGATCTCTGAAAGTCCACAATATCCTGTATAAAGACATGTGGCACCTAAGGGTTATGACGGCCTAAACAAAGAAACAACCATAACAATTTGGGAACACTACAGATTTTTACCAATATACAAGACCAGTAATTGAGCCCACTAAGCAATACGGCCATGCTGGTCTTATTCACATAAGCACCTATCTTACTTTGGCCCACGCTATTACGCAACCAGAAATGTAAACAGTCCTTTCATTCATTTTAGCCACGTCAGTTGCTTTTGGCTAAATAACACATACACAACAGGAATAATGCATTATGGCAAAATGATACGCATTGATTCATTTCAATTGTCATCTGTATCATACAAGTAGAATCAATTGACTCAACATATACACTTGATTCCTACACTATGCAAACAGAAATGCACACAGCTTTTCCACCTCATGCGAACCTGTTCACACTCATAGAAAAACATTTACACAACAGTAAAAAAATTATGTCACAATGTTAGAAATTGATTAATTTCAAATAACATACGTACTATGCATGTGAAATGATGTTCTCCACCTTCTACGCATACTCACTACACCTGGACCAACCTGTTACAATTAGAAATGCTAATTTGACATGCAGCAAAAGCGTATACTTATCACCACCAATATCAATCCCCTGGCTGAACATTGATAGAGGACTGATTGCAACATAGATTACCTGACAGCAAACATAACCTTAAACTCTTCAAGAGAATCGATCATGCAACTCTATCCACCCACACTTACCCATATTGTTGGGTGTAGTTTAATTATTTCATTTAACAATGACCCACGCACCTGTGTCACTCAGGTATGCAGTGAAACAGTTTTGTTTATAGTAAGCAACAAGAATGTCAAGTGTTCCAGCTCCCAGCTTTTGGTCATAATTAATAACAACATACAATAAACCTTCACCCAGAGGGTGAAAGGGGATTAAGAATAAGGCAGGAGTGTGCATGAAAGTTATTGAAGCAAAGTACAGTATGTACTATGCTTATTTCTGCTTCATTACCCCTTTTTAAAAAATTACTTTTAACAACTATTGTTGTGCTCAAAACTATTGCTTTATAAAAAAAAAGGCAACTATATTGTTGCTTGGAAATATTCTGCATACTTATTAGCTTAGAGAAGTTGGGCTACTTATATACTGGAGTCCATATAAAGGTAGACTGAATTAGTTCCAACTCTGCAAGTATTACCAAGCGTAGTAAAATTACCTATATATTTCTCTTATTCGACCTTTTGTAAAAACTAGTGGGGCAGAAGCAATGCATCAAATATTGTGGAAAATTCCTTAAAATTAGTTCTCGTGACTATATATATGTATATAGTTATGGCTTTATAGGTAAAATGCATAAGTTCATCTTCTACTTACTGTATTAAAATTCCTGAGTACCAGTCTGCAATCTATAGGCTGCACAGCAATTTTTCATAATAATTTAAGGTGAGATGTTGTCATCTTCTATATATATATATATATATATATATATATATATATATATATATATATATCTTTCCAAATAAAGATATAGTCAACATTACAGTCCCTTCATTCATTTTAAAGGGCTGACATTCTTTGAGCCGATTTAAAAGGACCATAACAAATATAAAGAATGAATTACAGAAATCATTGGAGAAGTTTATCCATACACATGCATAGACCTGATGCAAAAGAAAGAGGGATATGGCGATCTGGATTAAAATTGTAGACCAACATAGAGACAGTACTGATGCATTTATAAAGCATGATCACCCAGGCTTATGCTCAAGTACAGTGGCGGTCCAGGATGGGAGCCACCATTCTGCTAGTCATTCTGCTAATCATGCAAAATAATAAATATACAATTTATGTAAATTATGTCATATTCGGGTATCCATTAAACACAGTGTACTTCTCATGTTAGATTATATTATATTACAAGTTTAATGATCTATAAATAGACGTTCAAAATGGAATCCATGGCAAAATCTATCCAAAATACTACGCTACTTGATTTACCATATATCTTCTTTCCACATTTAGGAGAATATTTAGCGAAAATTAGTGATTTTGCTGCCGACAGAACATTTTTTAACGTTTCACCCTATACATAAAGGGTTTATTCTTTGACTAAAATATATATTTTTAACAAATATTTAAAAAATATTTATATTTAATAATCTAATTTTAGCTTTTTTTTTCATTAGCAGAAAGCCCACATTTTGCCAAATGCGAGCCATGAAAAAAGTGAAATTTACTTTATTATATATAAATTGTAAATGTGAAAATTTATACTATTGTCAGAAAAGTTCACAGATTAACCAACAAGATCATCAGAATGTTCATAGCAACAGGAGATGACGATGATCTTGGGGAAGCAGTGACCTACCCACTCATTGGAAGATATTAGTAAACAGGGCTGCACATTAAAGGGGCAGTGTTATGATTTGAGGAGGGAAAAGAAGGTAAGTTTAAGGACTACCAAACCAAAAAATTTAAACTTACACATATGAACCATGGATATAAAATACATTGCTCCGTCACAATCTGCCTCTGCCTGCTTTGCAGCATCTCCCTATATGATGCTGCTTGCCTTCTGCAGCTCCTGTTTGTTTAGAACTGTGGTAGTCTTGCCTTGGTTGTGTTCCTGGATGCAGTACCATCCATGCTGCCAGAAGTGCTGCTTTTCCAATATGGATATTTGCACTCACTAGTAGGAATTAATCTCTGCTCCTCGTTAATGGTACACCTGCGTCCAGGGCCGCGGAGAGGGGGCCCTCACTACTGACCTTTTTTTTTTAAACCTAAACTGCTTCATATAAATATATATTTTTTTTTATTATTATTTTGCGGGGGGGTGGGGGTATTTCCGCCCCCTTCGTTGGTGGGGGAGCTGGGTATTTCCTTCCTCTCTGCTCCATTCGCACTGAATGTCGGGCGTGTCATTCAGTGAGAATCGGCGCAGAGGGGATCAAGACAGAAGAGAGAAGAGATGAAAGAAGCTAATAAAAGGTAAGTAAAGGAACGGAGAGGCAAAGGGAAGAAAACAGCACTGAGTTATGAAGAAGGGGGAGGGGAAGAGAGAGAGAGAGAGAGAAAGGCACAATGATGAAGGAGTAAGGGGGAGGAGGAGAGAGAAAGGCACAGGGCTGAAGGAGAGTGGGGGGCATCATGGCACAGCAATGAAGGAGAGTGGGGGGGAGCCCCATGGCACAGTGATGAAGGAGAGTGGGGGGAGCCCCATGGCACAGTGGTGGAGAGTGGGGGGGAGCCCCATGGCACAGTGATGAAGGAGAGTGGGGGGGGAGCCCCATGGCACAGTGATGAAGGAGAGTGGGGGGGCGAGCCCCATGGCACAGTGATGAAGGAGAGGGGGGCATCATGGCACAGTGATGAAGGAGAAGGGGACATCATGGCACAGCGATGAAGGAGAGGGGGGCAGCATGGCACAGCGATGAAGGAGAGGGGGAGCAGCATTGCACAGTGTGATGAAGGGGAAAAAGCAGCATGGAGGATGCAGTTTGATCATAAGGAGGCACAGCCTGGTGGTTCTGAAGGGGTACAGTAATATGTGTGTGATGGCACAGGGGGCTTGTGGTAATGTGTGTGTGTGTGACAGCACAGGGGGCTTGTGGTAATGTGTGTGTGATGGCACAGGGGGCTTGTGGTAATGTGTGTGTGTGTGATGGCACAGGTATCTTTATTAAATGTGACTATTAATTATTTAATGGCAGTGATGGTTACATTTCAGAAATATACCTATTTTCTGCAAATACTATTCATTTATTGCTGGGGCTGTTTGGAGGGAGGGAAATAGGTTTATTTATTAAATGGGAATACGATTATTCCAATGTTGGGGCTGGAGGAAGGCCTAATTATTACTCGTGGGTGCTATTGATTTAACGCCAGGGCTGGTTGTAATTGTCTAAATGTACCCATTTTTTTCCCAAATAGGGCCCCCAACATTCCAGGATCCAGACAAGCCGCAACTAAAGAAAGCAGCAGCCACAGGTGGTGAAAGTAAGAAGAACAGGTAGGAGAGAGCAGAAGAGTCTGAAATGTTGTGAATCTAGTAGGGACAATGTCAATTTTTGGTGAGTGTTCTGCCCAATGTAAGGGGCAGGCCAAGACTGTGAACTCTTTATGTACACACTGCAATCTTTCTATACTACACTATGGTGCTAGATGTCCTGAAAGTCAGGAGTGCTAGGACATATGTCACGCTCCGGCGAGCGGTTCACTGCACCCTTGTGGCAATGGTGTACACAACAATGCTGGGTTTTTATTTCTGTAGGAGGGTGGTCTAATGCTTTTTACCTGCTAGCGACGCCCTAATGATGCATAGCCATACCCCCAATTGTATGAATACACCCACTATAACTTTTTGCCATGCTCAACAATAGGGGGGGGCCATGAAGTTGTTGTACTAGGGCCCTGAATTCCGCTTGGCAACCCTGCCTGTGTCTCATTATTTATGTCTGTTCCTTCCCATGTACCATGCTGGTTATTGTTGTTGCTATATTTTGCTGTGCTGTTCTTTGTTGTTCTCCTGGTCTCAGGGATTTCTACAAACTACCTGCTCACCTGCATCTGATGTGTTCCTGTTCTCTGCCTTCTGCATCTCCGTGCAATCCCTGTGCTATATCTACACCATCCGGTTTGTACCTTACTGCATTTTCTGGAAACATATATGCAATAAATATCACCATATTCTGGGCTCCTTAGTTGTGGTTTTCTGCATTGAAACATGATACTGACATTCCACTGAAGCGCTGTTAAAAAGTAAAGCAGTAACTCCCCATCCTCCTGCCAACAGTTATAGTGCCATCCAAATCTTTAGGACAGGGTCCTGGTTAGAGATGGTCGCACTCGGTTTTTCGAAAATTGACCCCCCCACCCCCACCGCAAACACAGCCAATCAGAGTACCGAGCCGGCTCGGTACTTTCCCGTTTCCTTGGATCTGAATCGAGGCAAAACATCATCATTGCGTTGTTGGATCTCGCGGGTTTTGGATTCCATAAGTACCTTCCTTCCCACGAGATCCAGTGCCATTCCTCACATAGAACCAGGGGTAGCAGTGTTCTTGTCGCTCTCCAGTCTCCAGTGACATTGCTCAGTGCCATTGCTCATACAGAAGCAGAAGTAGCAGTGTTCTTGTCACTTGACAATGATTGACTGGAAATTAATGTTATTAAGGTTAATAATAATGTAGGAGCAAAGAAACGAGCGAAAATATGTGATTTTAGCATTTTTTTAGCAATTAAAAAAAAAAAAATACAGATCCAAAACCAAAACATGGGGGTCAGTGAACATATCTAGCCTTGATGAGATCTATTACAGGTCAAAAAGTTGAGAATGCAGTCATTTGAGTTACTGTGGTACTATTGGTACTGGCCCTGTGTCTGAAACCATCAATCCACACAGTTACATTCCTGCACAGCAAATCTGCAAAGCTGTCACTCAAGCTCTGTCCGCTTAGTTAGAGAAACACCTCCTTCCTAATATGACAACCTGCTGCAAAGTGAGCATGGTGAACAGGTTTACCGGACTGGCCGGGCCATCCCCAAATATTTGTATGAGCCACGGCAAACCAGTGTTCCACTCCTGGGGGTATAATCACTAAACTGCGGGTTTGAAAAAGTTGGAGATGTTGCCTATAGCAAAATCAGATTCTAGCTGTCATTTTGTAGAATGTAATAAATAAATGATAACTAGAATTTGATTGGTTGCTATAGGCAGCATCTCCACTTTTTCAAACCCGCAGTTTAGTAAATATACCCCCTGGTGTGAGATTCCGGCCAACATCATGTGGGAAGAGTGGGCTGTCAAAATACCTCTATATTAAATGAGGTTCATACATCCAACTTGTTAATAACTAGAAAGGTGAATCGGAAACACATGGAAAGGTTAGAAAAACTAAAATATGTATCTTCCAGGACTATTTATTAAAACATGGAAAACCCCCATCTCTGGCAAAAACAGGTGTTTTACTGGAGATAGTGTTTACCTTTGATAGGGAGATGCCCTATGATATAGCCAATGGTACCTCCCACTGGCAAGAAGGTTTGCAGGATTTTTCCAGTGAAAGCTGTCCCATGTACTGCCGGATTCCTCCTTTTGCTATTGCCACCTCAGGTAGGTGATAGCAGAGATTAATGAAGAGAAACTTTATTTACTTTATATAGAAAATATTTTTAAATTGTAGCCCAGGCTTTCAATTCCACAGTGCATGCCTGAGCTGGCTAGTGGTGTCATGCATCCACATATCCTGTATCCTTCAGCTGCCCTGGAGATATTTTCGTAGTAAATTGCGTCAATAATTGATTTTCTACTGCCAAGATAAGCAGCAATAGAAAATCACTGTTTTCCATGTATAGTAATACACTGGGGGCCTATGTGTCAAATATAAACTTTTCTGACTGCACTTGGGTAGATAACATAATATTGCACTGTAATGCATTGTAGATGCTGGCATATGGATGCATCTAGAGCACAGATGCGTCATATGTCTAACATAACACTACACTTAGGTAGATGACATAAGGCTTATCTGGCTCCATTCAGTTCATTGTCATTTAGTAGCAGGGCTTTATCTTGATTTATGTATTATGTATTCCCTTAGGAAGTTCTGTCCCATGCTGAACAGAACGGGGCTGGTTTTACATAATGACAGAGGGGCCCAGCGCTGTGGCTCTTACTGTTAAAGTGAGACCAGCTCAGTCTGGCATAAATGGCGCTGGTTCCCACTTCTGCAGAGGGACGCCGCACACATTATCAGTCTCCTTTATTGGTAACCAGCCCTGGTGCTGTTTACTCATTTGGGGGGTGTATATTTATTTTTAACTGTATTTTAGAATGAATGACTTTCGCAGTATGGAGTAAGAGTCCTCCACATGGCCAATACTTATGATACATGCCAAACAGTAATGCTGATTTAGACTTTTTGTTTGCTTGTACCCAGAGGATGTGGGTGAAATGTCAAGTATAATCCAGACCTGTATTGTGTTGCCCAGTATTGTAAGGGTTACATTTTATGCAAGTGGTACAACATCACATGCTTAAGAAGGGAACCCAGGCAGGTTAAATGCATAAACTTATGTGATGAATAGATGAATGGGGATGCTGACAGATGAAGGAAAAGTATTTATAATATTAAATATTTAGCTAAAGAGTAGAGCGCAATTTAAACCGGCAATTCTCCTTAGAATAAAGTGTGACTGAAATAAAATCAAGTTTCTGATCATAAGTGGGAGTCAACACTAACCTAGTGATCAGTATTAAACAGAAAATAATTTTAGCATTAAGCAGTCTAATACAATTTTATATTATATCCTTTTCTTAACCCCTTTAGTGCTAAGGCAAGTGGGACTCGTTCTCTAAATGATACCCTAAAGTGCTAATGACTAGCCTCACTCGTCCTCTGGATTTACAGGGATAAGAAAACCCACAGATCACTTCCCGCAATGATCTGTAGGTTTTCTGATACTGCCAGAGGAAAAGATCCTTTCCTCCATTAGAAACGTCCGTTCCACGTTTATGGGAAATGCCAGGGTTGGTGTGAGGATGTTGTAAAGCTTCTATCTCCCTATTCCTGGCACTTAAAACTGGGGGTACCACTGTTTGAAAGACGTAAGTCTCCATTTTTAATCAGCAGGCATTTTAAAACTATATGATGAGCCCGAAAGGGCTTAGCACAGAGGTGAGAAAAGCTTCGGTGGAGAAGGGGTTAGAGAAACAGTTATAAAAACAATAAATAAAAAAGTGTTAGTTGTTAATTTCCTCAAAGAGCAGGCCATACTTTTATGGACTGGGCTACTTGTATTAGAAATGAATGACTGTCAACTTTGTAAGTCAAAATTTATGCCACACAAAAGGTATGTGAACGTTCTCATGGAAAATATTTAATACTAATCTTCCAATTATAGTTATAATTGTCTTATATTTTAACACTGTTAAGAGGTTATTTTACAGGGCAGCTCACATCAACCTATAGCAGCAAGCAGCAACACAGTCCGGATGGAATAACTAAATACACTAACGTAGTAAAATGTGTTTAATCTTTTCTAATAAAATACTATATAATAACACAACATCTAAATAATCTTTTACACACAGACAAACATGATTATTTATATTACCTGACAAACATACTAAAGCAGGAATCTCACATAGAAGATTTTTTTGTCTGTATTTAAATGCAAAGTTAAGTAAATGTTACCAGACAGAGCCAGTGTGCTACACAGACACAGGCTCACAGCATGTCACTTGATGGCAAAGGGGGGAGAAGGGAAAGGTCATAGTGCAGACAGAGCTCAGAGGGGCATTCCAAAGCATCTCTGCTCCCTACATTATGGGCCTGATTCATTAAGGAACTTAAATTAAGAAGTTTCTTATTTAAGTCTCCTGGACAAAACCATGTTAGAATGTAAGGGGGTGAAAATTAGTTTTCTGTTTTGCACATAAGTTAAATACTGGCTGTTTTTTTTCATGTAGCACACAAATACTTGAAAGCTTATTTGTACACTGAAATTTAAAGTTGATCTTTGTGTGCTACATGAAAAAACAGTCAGTATTTAACTTATGTGCAAAACAGAATACTAATTTTCACCCCTGGCATTGTAACATGGTTTTGTCCAGGAGACTTAAATAAGAAACTTCTTAATTTAAGTTCCTTAATGAATCCGGCCCTATGTGGTAGTCCAGAACCATAAATCATGCATAACTGCCTGAAGAAAAAAATACAAGGGAAAATGGTGAATAAGTTTGCCATAGTGACTTGTGTTAAGTAAAACACACCTGATTTTCTCATGGGATTGCTGCTTTAAACATATCAATAGACCGAAGTAGAATTTCCTAAAAGTACATTTGAAAACAATAAAACTTACTGACTTTTATATACTGCTGCTTATGGTAGACATAACTACAGTAACTTCTATTCATAAAGTTTTTTTCTAATTTCAAGACATTTCAAAAGACGTTACAGTTTAGGATGCAAAACTAGTGCTGTGATAAAATGCTTTTGTTCAGCAATGGGTAACAAATAAAATGCTCCCCAATAGGGTGCTTATCCACTCATATCATATCCTGTAGAATCTTTCACCAACGGGTCACATTTATATTATCTTCCTCTTCTAAAGTTGCCTCCCCTTTAATGAACACCCTGTAATTTTCAACAATACCACTACTAATAGTAATAACAATACAAATTATTATTACATAGCTACAATAAAATAAAGATTAAGGTTTGCTGATGACTGCATTCCATTCGCCCCCCCTCCCCCCTCCCTCACCACCACCACCATAAAAAAATATTTTTAAACAGCCGGTAACTACAAATCATCACTGAATAACAACAATGCTAATCATTTTAGAGTTGACTGGTGAAGACAGGCAGATAATTACTATCAATCAAACACAAGAAATGCAGACAAGAAAAAATGTGACTTCTCATCATTTTGACAGGGAGCAATGAAAAGCATATCTCAGTATGATCAGAACATCTGTTCCTGTACTAAGAGGGGAAAAAGTTATTCAGCTCTTCCTTCTTGCTCCATGTTGGATTACACTTGGCTTAGAGTAACATGCACATGTAAATTCTCACAACATAATACAACAGAAAAAAAAATAGAATCCCCTAAAGAAAATAAAGCATGGACATATGTTTCACCGTGCCCGGTATGGTCCCTCAACATCTTACAGTCAGAGATGTAAAATTTTCCCACTCATCCAGTGGTTTACTTGGGCATAAAAAAAAATAAAAAAAAAAATAGTACTTATAACATGAAACAGGGATGTAACTAAAATTATTGGGCTCCAGGGCTGAATTGCAGCTGTGTTGTGTAAGGTCAATGGTTCAGTTCCTTTGCTTGCCAAACCTTTTCCTCATTCACCAACATTAGTCGTCTCACCAATACTACTGTCCACCAATTTAATTCAAACCATGTTGACATATATGGACAGCACGTTAGTCTGTATGTAAATCCCTATGGTATTGACAGCTGGATAATGAGTGGACATAGACATAATTAGGACTATGGAAAACATTGCAAATTTAAAATTCTTCTTTAAACAATGATATTTGTGCCAAAACCTTTATTTTATATTGTCTTGACTGAACTTGCACAATTACGTACAATATATTCGGTGTCTCATTATTTAGAAATTGGTCCCTACAATCATATGTTGTTTTTGCATTGTTTAATTTGGTTTGTATACCATTTGTAATCCTCAATACCTGTTCTAGTTTTTATACGGTAACTATACAGAATTACTTTTGCGATTTCAAAAACTGAATGCAATTCTTAGGATTATAAACATTCTTTGGAGTTTTAAGAAGAAGAAGAAAACACCTTCAGAACTGTACATAACTACTGCAATCATTTTACTGGAGTAGTAAACTACATCAAGTGACAATGCACACTTCCACTTTCATTAACCTATCTGTGCCATTGTGCTATTCAGTGCACCTAAATACACCTTGTCTAACAAGTGCATTACAAGGGTCCTACACACTTCTAGGTGTTTGGAAACAAAAGCAGGGGGGGGGGTCTACAATTGCAGGTTTGCTGATCCCCTGGAAAATATAACGCTACAGCAAAGTCCACCCATTTCAATACATTTAAACTGTGAGATTTTTGTCCTAAAATACAGCTCAATTTAGCAATATTTATGTCTTACATTAATCATAACAGCGAGTTGAGTTTGAATGTTTTTATCACATTGTTCAGTATGCATCTAAAAATTCACTTTTCCACAAAAAAGTGCAACTGGAACCTGCAAAATTTTTCCCAATGAATACAGCAACGAAATTAGGTTTCCACTATCTATGCCCAGCCAGAGAATTCAAGACCTATTGCTACACATCTACCCATAATTCAGAGCACACATATTTAAATGCGCTCTCAACATAATTATCTTCTGAAAAATAAAAGCTTGTTCTTCCGAATTTACCCAGCAACGCCCGGATCTGCCCAAAACCTCCATTTTCACCCAGGCAGGACCTGCCATCTTGGCCTGAAAACATCTGCGCTTACCCGTAAAAACTGGTGCATTAGCGCAAAAATAGTCATGTGACATCACAAAACCATTTCCAGGCTCTTGATATATATATATATATAGATGATCCTATCTATAAGAGCATGACATGGTCTGGTGAGTTTACACTTTTTTGATCCAGCCATTATGGCAAATGTCTACTTTGCATTATATTATAATTCACGGTTTAGTTACAACATTATATGAGCTGCTCTACTGACCAAGCGTGCTTTGGCTTGCTCCACTTTGTGTCAATTTTCTATATTCACACACATGAATTCTTTCTTCTTGCAGTGTACAGAACAAGAGACAACCGAGGAAGGAAGACAAAGCCCACAGGCACATTTTTCTGTATACATTCCCTCCCCCAACTAATGTCAATGGAATCTAAAGGCCTGTGGTGCCTTTATGGTCCATCTAATCCTAGGAAGAATTCTGCAAGAATATGCAACATGTCTTTGTATTTACTACCTGGCATTTTCCCTGCAGGAGACATACATTTTATTTATTTATTTTTTAAAGAAGACACCGCTCTGAAAATGAAGTTAAATTCCACTGTGATAAATCACATTTTTAAACAAACTTCCTAATTTCATCTTAATGATTATAACATTTCAATCTAAGTATAACAGAAATATTGCCAAGGTCACCAGAAGTATGTGAAGCTGGCTGGGGCTACAACTAAACACTGGAGATTGCAGAATAATATTCTGACATGAAATCTATGGCGCACAATGTTCTGTCTGCTATTTTAATGTGTACACCTTTGAACTGATTGGAACAGATTTGCTTTGGTTACAGTGCAAGAAAACATATCCATATTCTATTCAACATATCTTTCATTTTTCATGTATGGCAGTGAGACTAAGTACACAAGCTTATCTCACACAAAGTAAATCTGAATGATAGCAAAACAAATCTATTTCACATTCAAGGGAATTTGTGCTGCAAAAGTACTCTATGTAAAAACAATATATATATTGTTGTTTTTAACGAATTAAAAAAATGGTGTTTCCATTTCTAAGAGATTTTCATCAAAAGGAAAGGCTCATTAAACAAAAAAGAATTCTATATTGTTTCCTGATACATTGCTCGTTGATCCGCAAGAGACATCAGAACATATATTTTTTTATTTTACCATGGCAACTCAATGGGCCTGAGTCATTAAAGAAAGTAAGGCAAAAAAAGGAGTAAATGTTCTCTGGAACAAGCTATGTTACAATGCAAGGGGTGCAAATTAGTTTATTCATTTGAACATAAGGAAAATACTAGCTGCTTTTTCATGTAGCACACAAATACTTAAATGCTTTATTTGTACACTGTAATTTATAATTGGGGTAGGACATGTCCTAGATCAACTTTAATCTGTCCCCACATTTTAAATTTACCTTCTCCTCCAATGTTACATAGTTTTGCCCAGGTGCAAAGTTACCCCTTTTTATGCTTTGCACTCCTTAATGAATCAGGCCCATAGTATCTCCTGCTCTTATGAATAAATATAATAATTGACGCTCTTCTGTTTAACAGATTTAAAGAAGAGAAAAGTAACAATTTATTATACATATATATGTAGATTTTATCTTTATATGGTCACCCTAATACACACTTTTAAAGTGTAATTGATATATTGTGCAGCTTAAACTAAATTGGTGACCACACAGGGACACTCAGACTTTAGCATGAGTCGGTTGTAAAGTTTTTATGCCATACAGTTATTTCCTGTCACCTAAAAATAAATAATACACACGTACAAGGATCTATTGTACAGAAAGCTTGGGGAAAGGATGGATGGAGATATAGATTATATATATATATATATATATATATATATATATATATATATATAATATATAATTAGAGGCACAATGTCTCAAATTTGCAAAATTAAATTTACTCCCTGTCTACTTTTTGGAAATGCCTGAATAGGAGGAAAAATATTCCCATCATTGAATATACAATATTTTTAAGTGGTGTTTTTATTTCTTTACATAGGCAATACAAATAATAGGCATGCAGTACACATTTTATAATATTCAACAAACTGTTAAACTAGTAACGTGTGAATGTAACACAAGAAGGATCACATTGTGCAAAGCAGTGCCATACAGTATGTCATGTTATGCTTTCACTTTACATATGACCGTTCATATTTTATCTGGAATTGTCATGTTGTTTTACCAGGGACAAGTGTAAGAAAAAGGTAAAAATACAAGGCAAAAAAGTATCTATTTGTGCTCTAATAGCACATTGTGTATTGTATTGTGATCTTGTGATTGTTAGAGCAAATACATATCTAACATGTCATATTGTCCATCTCAGTACCATGGACAGGGGAAAGGCTACAGGATTATTTTGATTTGCAAGCTAGCTGGCTGTGATTGACATCTATTTGCTTTTAAGGGGGACCCACCTAATCAGAAGATTTTCAGAAGGTCCAGTACTTTACAGGAGACATTGATGCTGTAGCACAAACGTCTCCCAGGCTGACAGCTGTGACAAGAATAAAAGTAATTTAAAAAAGGTATTCATAGGTTTATTTAAAGGTTTTTTTAACCAGTTAATTGAAATACAGAATGTTTCCCTACCTCCCTGAAAAGGTAACACATAAAATAAAACAACACACATAGGCAGGGGGTCAAATTGTATTCTGTATGATGTACCTCCGAAATAGTCCACGTATGCACACCGCAGCGATGTGCCATCGGACAGGTCTCAGGCTGGTTCACACTCAACATAACCTGCCCCATAATTTGATGCAATCATCATCAACATTTATTTATATAGTGCCAGCAAATTCCATAGCGCTTTACAATTGGGGACAAACATTAATAAAACAATGCTGGATAATACATACAGACAGAGAGGTAAGAGGGCCCTGCTAGCAAGCTTACAATCTATGGATGCAATACTTTTTAAAGCTTTCCATACCCATTTACTCATAATATTTATTGACTAGTGTTCTCGTTTTCTTATATATTACTCTGCTACATGGTTTTAGCACATTTAAAAGTCACAATATATAAACCTGCAATTCAAAAACAACATAAATGAACAACATAAGGAAAAAATCTTGACAGTTTGACAGCTAAATAAAGAGTTCTAAGTCCATGATGGTCAATGTTCCTTTATTTCAATATTTTTGGTTGACTTATCTAGAAACTGATGTTTTCAGATATAAAGCATGAAGGTAATGTACTGTACAGTGTTACCCTTACACTCCACTGAACTTAGATATAAAATGACATAGTACCTCCCCAATCCATTACAGACAGCTAAAGCTCCTTCTGCTCAGCTCAGTAATACACAGCCTTTGATATATATTAAATGTCAAATAGTGGCTTTACTTGTGCTTTAGATTAAAACTGTTGTGTCTACAATTGACATTTCAAAACGGTGATGGGTTGTTCATAACAACAGTAGATTGTATCATAACAGGCTTTCACCTTCATATTTTTATGACAAGGTAAGTGTAAAAGTGTTAAAATAACAATAATAATAATAATTAAAAATAGTTCATGATTAAGCCATATAGCTGTGCTTGAAATCTTGGTCCACAAACAAGGTGATAACAAGGCTCCAGCTGTCTACCATGGCAAGTTCACATTGAAAATTATGTGTGTATGTTAGGCAGGCCCGGCGCTCCCATTAGGCAAGGTTAGGCAGTTGCCTAGGGCGCCGGGCTCTGGAGGGCACCTCAGAAATAAAATTACTTTAAAACTGTGCGGCGACCGCTGACCATACCTTTCACGGCCGCCGCACAGCGTTCAGATAAATCCATGGGGAGGGGGGGGGGGGGGGGGAAGAGGCTATTGATCAACACCGCCGCCTCTCTGCTCCGTCTCCTCCCCTCCACTCACTGACTGTCGGGCGTGACATCATCATCACGGCCCGACAGTGGCAGTGAGTGGAGGGGAGGAGACGGAACAGAGAGGAGCAGCTTTATGGAGGCAAGGTAAGGAAAGACATGGGGAGGAGGGAGGAGGGCGCCGATTTTGACAGTGTGCCGGGTGCCGATTTTTAAAGTGTGCCTGCGGCGGGGGGGGCGCTGGTTTTTAAAGTGTTCCTGCGGCGGGGGGGGGGGCAATTTTGACAAAGTGCCTAGGGCGCCAAGGACCTGTGCTGACATTAGTGAACCAGGCTCAAACAAACATTAGGATTAATATTTATATTAGCATTGATGCTTGGATTGATTGTTCATTTAATTATGTATCAACCAGATACAACCAGTTGCTAACTGGTCTATTAATGGTAGAACATAATATTCTAATCTTTATTAATTGTTGGATTATTGGTGGAATGACCCATATATAACTATTTGCTGCTTCAGTAATTATATTTAAAGTTTAATGTTCGCTTTCTTTTCCTCTATAACTGCCATATGTCTTTAATTTCAGGAGACAGTCCAAGTTTTCAAACATGTTTCCCGGAATATTTCTGCCCCTTGTTTTGTAATTATGACCAAATACACAGTACTCCTGCTCTATACGGTGGATGCAATTCACAGAGTTTATTCTCTGTTCTGTATGGGTTATATGCAGATAGACCATATCTTAATGCTGACACTCTCATATCCAAGTTTAATGCCATGTGGGAGCAAAGTACTTTCCAATATCAAAACCAGCCCAGCAACAAAGACTGCCCACTTATTCTATCTTATTGACAAGGTGATGCGGGAATTATTGTAAATGATTGAAAATTAGAAAGTCAACGAAAAAGCCACAAGGGAACTATTTTACTGTTTTTACTGGATTCCCCCCCTTTGACTGGCAAAAATCTGAGTTTATCCCAGAGGACCCTGAAGAGTTCCTTTATTATACTTTGATATTGGCCCTCATATTTAGTTCTTTTTTCTGGGCCTCTTAAGGTTGAAGGTGCAGTTATCTATGCCTGCAACCAGACCAGCAGCAATGTCTCTCAATACATTGCATTCAACTGTTATAAAAGATGGTAAGCGCCTATATAATTTGGCACAAACAATGCAGTGATTATAGCTGCAGAAAAGTACATAATAGGACCCAAGAACAGGTGCAAGTGTAATACCATGACCCAGAAAAATAAAAGTGAACATGCATTTTATGTACATCTACCCATATAACCTGCTTCAAGTAAGGTCCAATAACATTTATATCATCACTCTGCATTCACAAGTCATGGCCAGATTAAGGCTAAGTGACAGGACACAATTCATTTTAAAGTTAAGTTAGAAACATTAAAAAAAAAAAAAAAAGAAAAGAATCTCTATACACAATTATAAAACAACGGTAATATATACAGTATACACAATCAAACCCAATAAATGTTCAATACCTTTCCCATGACATTATGGTAAAATTCAGTTACCAATTCTGTTTTAACAATAAGGGGCATATTTAATTAGCTTTCCGGTTCACGGTAACGTGCGTTACCGCGAATCCTGCGCAGTATTGCCGTTAATACTGTACCGCATTAACGCGGGTTTTCGTACACAACCCTATGGGCTGCGAACGAAAATCCACGTTATTGCGGTACTTTGTATTGACTATGCGGCCCGTTCCGGCGCGATCCCGCTGACCGGAAAGCTAATTGAATATGCCCCTAAGTGTCATATTCAATTAGGACGGCAATCACGATTATGTACACCTCCCGTTAACGCAACACCACAGATTTTGTGCGCACCCCAAAGGGTTGCGAAGGGAAACCCACAATGTTGTGGTACCACAGTGTCACTTTACATGCACAGCCACGCGGGATTGCAATCGCCAGATCTAATTGAATATGCTCCTATGAGAATTATAGATTGTAATTATTGTTCCCGATGTAGGAGCTCCCTTCTAAACTAAAAAAGATCTGGTTTTATGCGACACAGTTACTTAACATTTGTGAATATATCTCTGAAACATTTAGGAACTTTAATTCTATGGGGAAGCAATTCTCTGAATATACATCTTCATATTCAAAAATCTACTGATGAAAACTGCAGAGAGCCTCTAACTGCTGACTATATAACATTGGCATGCTCTAGTAAATTAGTAAGACTTACAATTTCTTATATTATGTCATGGTGTGTACAACATATTACTGTATGATTAATGGCCCTATATTCCGTTTATTCAATGCTCCATCAATTAATTTTATGGCTGACCCATCCTTACCACACAGATTTGATATTAAACATGTAGCAGGCATTGGTTACTTCACATTATTTGAACATGGTGTAACTTCTGCCAGTTTTGAGCCAAATTAAAAGACAACTCAACATTTAGTGTAGTTTGCTTTAATTAAATATGTCCCTCACGCAGTGTGAATAGGGGGTTCTTCCCTGGACCTCCATCGTTACCCAAAGGTGCTTCAGTTCTCTGTGCTGGAGGACTAAACCTGCCCATAGCTCTACAATAAAGCTCTATGGAAGTAGTACCACGTACTTCCTTTGAGAGCCATTGGTCGCATATCTATTTGGTCTCCGCTGGACAAACACCATTCTGAGCAAGCCGGCTTTTAGCTTCATGTAAAGTGGGATTTGCTCCATTTGCCGTACATGGAAGAGGGCATATTTAATTTCAAAAGCAATCTGCTTTGACACTATTCATCACTATGTTGTTAGACAGAAAAAGGGTGACAAGAATCTGTAAAATGAGTGAGACATTTTAATATGCTTCACTGAAATTTCATGAGCAACCAACACAAGAAAAAAATATAGCAGGTTATATACTGCTGCTCAATTCAACTAATAAGCTGAAAAAAAACTATACTATACAGAAAAAGGTAAACATGGAACTTTGGGTCTCTCCCCAAGTCTAGTTACCACCAATATGTGAAGATCCATTTCCCCAATTCTGGCACTATCTGGAGAATCAGGACAATTACAGTACACATAATGTAAAGAAGCCAATCAGCAAAAAAATAAGTGTCACATGTCTATAGCTTTATAAAAGGAGTTTACAGACACTCTGGCACTACTGTTTCCTGGATTGTTCTAGAGAAAGTGTCACTGAATGCTAATATTTGTAACTGGCGCATGAGCCGTCACTGATCAGTAACCTGATCTCCGACTATTCTAATCTTTATGTTCACATATTTTCTGTGCACATGTGGAACATAGCAGCATTGCCTGATTAGCCCATTTTATTTTACACACTACTTTTCAGAAACTGTGAGTTTGAAGGTGGAAACGTTCACATGACTCGGTGCAGCTGCCACTTAGCAGACTCATGACAAGCATTTGTTTTGTTAATTGCCTGCCCCACCAATCACATCTGAGAAGCACGACTCTCCCCCAATCCCCCTTCCTTACAAAAAATATATATATATATATATATATTTTGAAGGAAAGTAATTATTCTAGGTTTATAAATTCAAGACCTTACAACCATATGTTATCTTAGGTCAGTTATCTTTGTAAGCAAAAGATCGTTGGCCTGGAATTTATTTCAGAGTGACATGGATAACATGACAATAGTCAAGTCTTTAGTATGTGTACAAAGGGCCAATCAAGGTCACCAGGTACAAAAAGGTAGGAATGTCGGCCCTGATCCAACATATCAATATACATCATAGTCTCTTTTGGGAGAAACATGCAAGACCTGATAGAATTGCAATAATGCATTATTTATACCAATGGCAATTGTCCTTGCTGATGGTGATAAGGGAGGGTACATGTTGATCATTATGAAACTGAAGGTCCCCCTCATAACAATTTTGAAGAGCAAACTAAAAGTTCTCAGTCATTGTCAATTAATTTCTATAATAATTCCATGAGAAAATTTCAAACCAACCACAGTTATGGCTACCAAGCATCACTGCTGAGACAGCAGGGCACATTCCGCCATTTATATGATAGATTTGGAAACATTGGCTTTCAAGTTTGTTGGCTATCATCGTTCTGGGAATTGATGGCTTGTGCAAAACTAAGATGGCCAGTGCCCAGTCTGTATTATTTTTTAATCAAAGCTGTAACCACTTTATGTGCAGATATAAAAGAAAATACTGAAATGTATCAATATAGTCTTATAGGTTCTTGTCCGGTGTTCTGGGAACTGGGAACTATCCGTGGTACCCCAGTAGTATCCCTATCACTACTCCTGCCCCCATGTAAGCTAGAATTCCTCACTTGTCATATTATTCTCTCAGACAAGCTGCTCAATATAGTCAAGAAAAATGCAGCACCTGGTAGCTTATCATTTGTTCAATTCAAGTTATTATTACCAAAAACATGTTTTTTATTTTTTATAATAATAATAATAATAATAATAATGTCTTCCATTATTAAGTGACCCTGTGAGCAGCTTTAATTTTACTGCTTCCGATGCCGCCACACTCTTACAAGACCATTGCTTATAAAAAGGGTGACTATGTTCACCCCCCTTCCCCCTGACATTTTCTGTTTTGTTTTTCACAGTTGACCAGTTATGATCCCTGCTCCACCCCCCTAACCATGTTACACAGTCTACCTGGAATAATAATAAGATGGGAGTTATTAGTTACAATGAGTAGACATAATTATTCATTAAATAAATATAGAGCTAACCTCACTATGGGACTAGCAATATAATACATTTATTTGATATGCTATTGTAATAACTAATTATAATTGAGTTTTACAGGTTAATCCTGTGATATCTCAGCGTAGATAACGGGTGGATTACTTGCACTGCATTGAAGTATAGCCATAACATAATGACAGATGACCTCAGTTTTGTTTAGTATTGTAAAACTAGTCTGACTGTGTGTAGAACTCAATGGCAAGTCTGCTGAAATTCAACTGAATGAGAAAATGATTAAATTAAACGGCTCCCTAATTAAAGCTCAGACTAGCTGGTTGCAGTAAATGTGTATGTGATATATATCACACACACACAAACATGAATATGCACACAGAATTGTATATTAGTTGTTTCTACTTTTTTGGTGAATTACAATTCACATTATGAGCATTAAGTTTTTACAAATGTTTATGACAATTTGTTTAGGGGGATTCAGTTGTCTCCTCATGCAGCTGAATGTCTTGGCCCAGCCCTCATCAGAGCTGAGGGCATAACTATAATCATAGCAGACTTTGTGACTGTTGTAGGACCTTGTACAGGCTACCTCACAGCTAGATGCGGACCTACCAATGATGCAGCAGGTGCTGTGCACCGGGGCCCAATGAGATAATGAGGCCCGCTGCAGGGCAGCTGCAGAGGGTTTGGGGCCCTCGGTTCCCTCCTCCCTGTACTGGGGCTCACAGATCGCTAGTTCCACCTCTGGTTAGATGTAGTGCAGTTTTACATTCCTTACTTATTAGTATAATGTGAATATTAAGGTATGAATGTATAAAAAGAAACAACTTACTTATTTTCTATAAACGTGCTATATACCCAACAATGTTCCCGATTGGAAAATCAGACCAAGCTTCTGTTCTGACAAAGTCACTCCTTGATCCACCCATACTACACTCCAGTGACTCTACACTCCTATTTCTGGTATATCACGCCCATTTTAGTCTCCACAAACATATGGGCTGTTAGGAAGTATGATGACTTGCAGAACTCCCCTTCAGCAGAATTCCCATTGTTTTCCATCACTTCCCCATAGCCAATTTATCTTCTCTGACGTAGAGCCCTCCCGTCAATCTTATTCCTACAGAATAATCCTCTCACAATACAATAATCTAGAGGAACATCCTAATAACAAGGCATAGGTATGCACTCACTGGGTGCAAGGTTAGACAGGCAGAGGTGAGAAAATATGAAAAAAAAAAAGTGGCAGACATAATATCCCAATACTGGTTATGTAGGGCCCATATAGAGAGATAACACTATGCACAATTAACCAAAGGAAAATTATAAGGTCTTGGCGCTCTAAATGGAGGAGTAACTACACAACCTGAGGAAGTGATATGACATGAAACACTTTGTGATATAACAATACAGTAGATTGAATGTACAAAAATGTCTCTTATTATAGGTATAACTATACAAGTAACTAAAATATTTATAGTACAAATTGGAAGCTATTATTCTTTATTTTCTAAAAGAGAGGTTCAGTTATACAAAGTACCCTCCTGGGCATCAATGCTGTGTATGGTCACTTTGAAAAAGCAGAACATTAGATTACATTATACTTTTACAGTTGATACCTAACCTGAATGACGTGCAACTGGAGAGACGTCAGTAAATGTTAAATCACTATATATATCCAATCCATCTGAGAGTGAGCTGCGTACACGCTGTGTCCAATCCCCGCTGCACCCAGCATCCCTAATATTAGTTTCCTCCCAAGAAAGAAAATACTAACTGGATGTGCTAACCCTTCACAACATTTAGGTAATTAGGAGCATATTAGTTTATACTTTGTCCTTACATTCATATTCACTATTTTCACCATTTTATAATTTAGGGTAAGAAAACACTTATTTATTGTGAATTTGTAGGCTTTATTAGTGCTAGTGAGTACACCCATACAACCATAACGGATTGAGGGGATGTAGTTTTAATGGGTTAAACATAAGGACATATTTACAAATAAAATATTTTTTTTTTGGGATTGTGTGTCAGTGTTGCTCATTAGAATATGTAGCCCTTGAGCTCTTGCTGGTCTTTGTTCAACTTACTGTGTCAGGTAACCTGACAATGCCCATTCCTTTCTTGCCTCCTACACACTTGAGCTGGAGGCTGCCATCAGTGTATTCGATATGGCAGTGCTGCTTGATAAGCTCCAGTTTTCTTAGATCATATATTTGTGAATGACTACAGACACTTATAAGGATTTAAGGAATCTCCCGTGCAAACCATAACACTTCTCAAGTAACATGAGAAAATGTGTGGACAGATGCTGAATTTTATAATGATATATGTAATGCTCTGGTATAATTATGTACAGTGTACTTTATGCACTTTATCTGCTCTGAGTTACAAGTTAGTACTGTTTACCCTACACCGCACTTGATGTGAACTGTGCTACTGTGTCTAACAGGAACAATCACACCTGACTAATAAATGTAAATGTTAAGGGGCCTATTAATTTATCTGTTTTTACAGCAAAATCCTCCGAAAATGGACGTTTTCAGAGGACTGCCAAATGTTAAAGTAAAGGTATAATTTATTAATAGAGCATTACAAAACTATTGTAGATATCTGCTGCTTTGCCTGTTTTTTCGAATTCCAAAGCAGTCCCCATAGATGTCTATGAGGACTGCGATTTTACAAGTTCTGAAAATATTCGGAACTTGTGCACGATGGAAGCTGGCGCCAGCCATTGAAGCCTATGGGGAGAGCATTACAGTAGAGGGATTTTCGGATCCCTCACCGCAACTTACTGCTCTTCCCTCCAGTCACTACTGCAAAGGTGGCCACTTTGTGGTAGATACCATAGAAAAGATAGGATCATGCTCTCTCATCAGCAGCAGTTTATCATGACTGCTGTTGAAGATTTTTAATAAATATGATATTTCAATCCGTATCTTTGCGATAAGGATTGAAAGGGATCATGGTTAAAATGCAGCGATTGGTAAATATGGCTGCTCGTAAGGCCATCTGTTGTGATCATAAGAATGTTTTATACACTCACAAAAATATTACATATAATGATTGACAACGTGTACCTTGCTCACCGCCAAGGTAACCATTTTGTGGGATCAGAAAATAATCATAAAAATGTAGTCAATAAAATCACCCAGATCAATACATTGAATATTGATTTACTCCACAAAATGGCTGTCTGCAATAAGAGAAGCCACAAAATGGCTGCTTACAATATAGGTAGACAACAGGAGTTAATTATGGTTTAATTTTAAAAGCAGGTGTTGGTTCATTTGCTATTTGGTGACACTAATAAGTGATGAGAGGCACAGTTGAGTTTTCAAACCCAAAATACATCTCTTTTTGGTGGGAAGACAAAAGTTAAAAAAATGTATGTTTAAGCCTGCTAAACTATATCATTTTATTTCCAATAAATTAATGACAGCTTGAACATGACATCTGCAGCCCACAGGACTCTTCCAGATGTGATCCCAAAAATAGTGCAGGAATGAATCCCCGCCCCATTAAAAATAGTGAATCACTGTCTAAAAGTAGAACATTCCTCTTTAAGAATAAATCATTACTTTTCATTCTCTCACTTTCTGAAAACAGTAAATGTTCCTGTCACTCGTTTTTACTTCGTCTTTTATGCCTGATTTACAACAATACATGTTGGCAGATTTTTAAAAACACATTCTTCAAGGTAAATTAAAATTAGACATATACAGACTGCCAGCAGTATGCAGACAGCTGTTTAATCTCCGGATTTATCACTCTGCTCATGAGCCCTTGAGCAACGCAACTCGCCTTTACCTGCATGTGTCAGGAGGAAGAGAGCGCAGGTAACAACATCCCTGGGTAATCAAAGGGATTAAAGGAAAACCACACACAAGACATGTACACTACTGGAGCTCCTTCAGATCCAGAGGGGCCATGATATGCCTCCACCTACCTGACAGGTGCTCCCTAATTACCAACACCTTGGTACCAATGCGCTTTTATACTCGTACACCATAAAAAATAATTCTACATATTAGCTCTAAACAGGACTTTATACACATACATATATATATATATATATATATATATATATATATATATATATATATATATATATATATATATATATATATATATATATATATCACAGAGACACATTCGAACTTCGAACGTTCAGGAATTTGTAACAAGTTAAATATTTTTATAGTATTCTATGAGGACCAGGTGCATGGAATAATATAACATTACTGTTTATCATATTACTGGAAACATTAAACAGATTCATAGTAGTAATACTGCATAGATGAAATCAAGCATTCTTCCTGAGCAGCCTCAAAATACCACGATGCTTACCTGGGCTGCAGGATCCTGTGAATCTCCCAGGTCTTTCGCTGTCGTTCAGATTCCCAAAATAGTTTAAAACACAAGTGATTACTACCCAAGTAATCTCGGTTTCTTCAGTGGTTGAAAAACAACAATAACAAAAAAGTAAAAATCAACTGAGTCCCTCCAACAGAGGAGATGTGTTAAAGCGGAAAAGTGCATGCAGGTTCACTCCAGTTCCTTGGCAACTCCACGCTGTGGGAAAGGGGGAAGCTTCTCTCCATGCAGCTCCGTCCCACGAGTGCTACACTACTTGTTTTATTTGGGACATGCACTGTCAACTGCTGGGAAGCCCGGAGGAGAGACTGTGCTCTCTACCCCCACCTGCTGGTCGACTAGTATCACGGAAAGAAGTCGTTTGGAACATAGATTTGTAGTGAAGTGTGTCTATATCAGACTTTGACAACTTGTGACAGTCCAATTATTGTAGAACTGCAAGTTCAACTTACAATTAAAGCCCGGAGAGCTACAACTTCCCTATCTCTGGTTTAGATCATAAGGATACTCAGTGTTTTATCAATGTTACCCGATAGCCCATAATTACTGCAAAAAATATTTAAGGGTAGAGGACAAGGTAAAGTAGCTCTGTAAAAAAATATAATGTAAAATAATGTCCTAAGACATATATTGAAAAGCATTGCACGTTTTTACGGCTTTTTGCTTTGACATATTGCATATAAAGTTGTACCACTTATTGTTAGGATAGATTAAATTACGAAGAAAAGTTTACTACTTTTTTAAACATTATTAAGGATCATGAATAATTTTAGGATTTTCCTCTTTATTTCTTCTTATATGAAAAATTCTATATTTCACTTATCTTGACCACAGCATCATTTAAAAAAAGTAGCCCAACAGTCCCGATTTTCATTGGATATTCCAGACTTCTCTGAGCCATACTCGTGATGTGGCGTAATAGGTTGACCAACTAGGGTGTTGGCTCTGTTGTCACAACACCACGGGAACAAGGGCCTTGATATTTGGCAGATCGGCCAAACACCCATCAAAATTTACAGTAAAAAAAAACACAAAATGACAATAGGAAATTGTCCAACGGTGGCTGTGGCTGTTATGATGGTCTGTACCTGGACCTTTACTGATTCTAATAAGCATCGATTGCATGATACTGACCTACGCATTTACCTCACAGGTGGGTTCAATACCCTACCAACTACCACCTCCTACAACTGTGAGGGAGGGAATCTATTCTGTGAAATTTCCTTGGTTGTGTATATATTTATTTGTGTATTTGGTGTATATGTACAATGCAATATATATATAAATTACAATAAACCATTTTTTTTTTTCAGTGGTCAAAATAGAAATTTAGTGGTATGGAAACTTAGAGGTGGCGGTAAGCAACATTTAATGGGTATGTAAGTGAACGGAATTTGATAGTTTAAACCTTTTACAATCAAAGCAATAGGAGAAGTTGCAGTATAGCACACTAACATAAGCACCTCCACTTCAACCACTGTATGCATGTGGAGAGAGAGAGATTGATATAGATATATATATATATATATATATATATATATATATATATATATATATATATATAAATATATATATATATATATATATATATATATATATATAAATATATATATATATATATATATATATATATATATATATATATATACATATATATAAATATATATATATATATATATTCATATATATATATATATATATATATATATATATATATACACACACATATGCATATGTTTGTAGATAGATAGATAAATAGATATAGTCCATGTTTGCACTCGGTTGCTGATAGTTGTATTTAGACCCATTGATCTAGAGGGTAATATAAAACACATACTGCATCACCGACTATACACTGACCCTTTGTTTTGACTGCATAGACAGGCAGCAGCTGATACGGTCTAACCTCCAAAATATAAAACAGTGTCAAGCCATGTCCATGCGGCCACTGAGCAGTGTTACCCAAGATCTGAGCGTCTCTATGTTATAAATACTGCCTGAGTTCTCTGTCAGCAACCCCCATCCAGAAACCTTTATCAAAGAAAGCAAATCCCTGTAAAATAATTGTTATAGCTATCACACCTGTTACAGTGTGAGGGAACAAGTACTAGCTTTGACACATATCACGGGAGCTTAAACATGTATTGTTCATTCATCCACTGGGGTTAGCATGTTAACAATTCACAGCAAACTATGTTAACATACACTAGCAAATACAAACCATTTGTTATATGACTGCTAGGGAGATTAGGAAAATCTGACAGTGTGTCAAGTTGTTAAGCATAAATTATATCCTATATCATACAAGTTGTATTCAACACTTTGCCCCACAGTCGCTGTGTTGAGAGTTGTAGTGTTATTTGTTTACAGTAATGTACTGTTATACCACATACTGTCTGTTTGTTGTCCCGCTGTACGGCGCTGCAGACCTCATGTGGCACCCTGTAAACAAAGATTATTATTATTATTATTATTATTATTATTATTATTAATAATAATAATAATAATATTATTATTATTATTATTATTATTATTATTATTAATACATTATGTGGCACTTTTATTATGATAAAGAGTTAAGCTTACTATAGTATTATTTGAGAGAACATTCTTTTGTATGTATTTTTTAATGCCACACAAGCTCACAATAACATGATAACTAATCCAGCCAAAAACAACATAAACAAACTAGAATGGCAATAAAAATCATACTAAAAACATTGGTTTTGAATATTTTAACCTTGAAATTATTGTACCTCCAGATGTCCCTATTTTTTAATATTGACCAACTGTACAGCAAAATATATTGGATGCAATTCTCAGTATCTATAATTTTTTTCTATCCTGTCAATTAATATTTATTGAACAACAACATTTTAAAATGAAAAAAAAAATATTCATTATAATCACGTTCAGTAGACATGTCATTGTGGGTTTTATAGATTACCTGAAAATTATTTTTAAAGTGGACCTGCCAGTTACACACAATGGAGCCATCCATGTTATAGACTACATAAGAATGCAGCCTATCAATTCTCTAGATATCAGTACTGCCTGTATATAACTTAAACCTCATGGATATTAGTCAGGCTGTGTCTCAGTGATGGAATGAATAGACTGCATACGGGTCCACAAATTCTTTGCCATGACCAAATAGTCCACAGGGTCTATTTTGCAAATATAACCCCTGTCCTACATGTAACTGTTTGATGGATATAGTAGGAGAGAGTGCACCTATCAAACAATTAAACAACCCTAGAAAAAAAGTCCACAAAGGTAAACTTATAGATCAAATCTAAGCGGTTTTGCAGGGGCATTCCTGAAGATTTGTCCCAGGAAATGTTTGTCCCTGATAACAGTGATTGATGATTTATGATACAGAATAATTGCCCATGGCTAACTGGCTATTGTTTTGTCCATTGCTGTGGTTGCTGGATACAGCTCTCAGCTTCTTTTCTCATTCTGCATGCTGAATAAAGTAACATTTAATAAATCTGACTGGCTATAACAGAACAGAATTGTACTGTATTGATGTCATGCCCAGTGGGCAGGAATTGATGAGTTGGTTAGGGTCCTACATCATATGGTCTAAAATAATCCACACACATTGTCATTGAAGTATAAATAGAGATGATTTTTTTTATACATAGACAAGGTATCCAGAAATCTCCAATACCACAGATGGTACTTGTGGGGACTTTATCATGGTGCCTAGAGACCCCCTAAGAATTTCTCTATTGGACCCAGACATTTTTATTTACGCCCCTACTGTACTAGGTAATGGGGAGGGGATCGCTGTGAGCAGCCTGGAGAAACACAGCTGTTATTTTTAAATGTGTTTTACTAGTTCTTATGAACAAAAACAGGATAAGAAATCAATATCAAGAAAACCCTAAGCCTCAAATAATCTTGATACAAAAAATGTCTTCACAGCTGTATATATTATTTGGGTCTATTATCCTTTGTAAAAACAAACAAAATCTGCAAAATGCTTTGGTGAAAGGTTATTATTTCATAATGAAAATCAATATGCGATTTGTTGGTGATTTCCTGACAGTATGTGGGGTCTATCAGTTATTCAGCCCAGGATTTAATGAGGAGTGTACCATAGTTATAAGCATGATGTTTGAATATATTTTCTATGCATGCATTATTTTGCACAATGAGCCTTATTTATTTGCATATTTTAATATAAGAAATGTAATATTGCTTTCTATCTTCAATTGATAGTGGCTGCTGTGGCTAAATATTCTAAAAAAAAAATCATTGTTGTAATATTGTTGTAGTGCTTACTGATTCCTGGGCTACAATTTCTGAATCAAAGATATCTGAATGTTTGGAGAATCTCCGATTTATTGAGCAAGATATTGCCTTTGCTTTTCTTCTTCATTATAATGTCCTGAGGATAGGCGCAAAGTTTAATCAGAATATAATAACTGTAATATAATAACAATATGTTACAGGTTACATAGTGTGTGAGAAACAAGGCAGGGATGCATTAATTTTCTAGCTCTCAATGTATAGTTTCTATAGAGGGTCATTGGTAGTATATGTAATTGTCAGAACATTAAGTCACTAGGATGTCAGCCTAGACTCTGCCTTCAGGCTCAGCACCAACATGTGAGAGCATGAAGAGTGTAAAGCCCCAGAGATTTACGAAGGGATATGATTAAAGCACTGAAATTTAACCAGATTTCAGGCATTTGATTTATTTAAACTATTACACAGTAATCATATGGGGCTTATAATTGGAAGAGGGTTGTTCATCATTGTCTCCTGCCTGTAAAAATGCTTAAAAACCTGAAAAACTTTTTTTTTAAAATGCTGCATGAACAAAGCCGTGGATAGCTAGTCTAATGACAGCGTTCAAAAATTTAAGATAAATCACAAATTCTCAATTCACTAAATCTCAAATGACAGGCCAAGCAGATAATAATTATAAGCCAGGAATCATATACTGTATGTTCATCGTACCTTCATGCTATTTTATTGGGGAAATTCTGTCCCACAAAAAAGTTACTTATTCACCTTTTATATGGAACTGCTAACATTTCTTATTACTTGAAATAAGTTGCATTATTTTTATTATAAGTAAAAGGGCTACCAGATCTATTAAAATGTTGGTATTTGGAACTGAATTTAACATGTGTTTAAGGATATTAGTGGAATAAGCTAAATTTATCCTCAACGGATGTTTTTATGGTATGCTTCAAGTATACAGCATGTCTTGTAGATGTAAAAATGTGTCTTTATATTTTAGAGTCACAAATAAACTTAATCAACAGCGAATGTTTAAAATGTTTTAGTACAGAGTAACCAAGGATCCATTTTCATTATAATTATAAAGTGCAAGTTGAATGATATTGCGTCAGTCTTTACACCGTCAGCATCTACACTATTTTGATGTAGTATTCAAACAAAATGTTCAAACCACATTTGCTTATGTAAGAAAAAAGAAAATGCCTTTATAGAAGGGCACAAGTATATAAAAAAAGTAAAATATGAGCAATTCTATGAATTAATTAAGCTGCTACAAAAAGGAGACTGCAAACCTCCTCCTATCAAAACAAAAACAAACCCAAAGATTGCAGCGCTAAGGAATTCCCTTCTGTCCCAAAGGTACACTCAAAAAATGACTCCTCTCAGACACAATAAATAAAAAATTAATCATATTTAATCAAAAACATAAAATATGTAAAATCACCACATAAGCAAAAACAATTCAATTTGTAACCAAATTAATAATAGAAACTTTGTAAGAACAGACTAGCATATAATGTTCATCAGAGATAGGACTTCCTAACTAAGATATCTAAAACATGTTGTGCACAGTAAAGTAGTAATTTTTTTTTCCGTGGGCCCACAATATTGAGATGAATAGTTAGAAATAACAAAAAGTATAAATATAGTCCTTGTTCTATAAAATATTATTAAAAAGCTAGCAATTACAGTAAACCATCCAGTTCAAGATCAGGATCTTAAATCAAAAAGAAATGATTTTAGCACGGACAACAAGATGATAGTATTTGATCATTAAACTTGATCATAGATTTCTGTAATTGTTGGGTATTAATCACTATATCCAAAATCAGCTTTGGAACTTTATCCAGGAGAATACATGAATGATATAGCATTACAGAGATTATTCACCATCTAATGTAGGCACAGATATGTAGCCAATGGCCGTAGGTCATCACTTGTATGAACTGTCGACTGGCTACTCTGAGTAGCCAGCTGACACCTATTACTTGTCTGGCCGGAAAACTTCACTGAGACCCCGATAGAGAGCTGCTTGAAAGTAAATGTAGTAGCATGTCCAGATTAGCTATTTGTCTCTCAAGTTCTGTAGCGGGAATGCATTCGCAGCTGGCGGTAACTTATGCGCATGTGCAGATGTAACTATCCAAGTAAGTTGAGCTGAACACTTAGGGGTATACTTACTAAACTGCAGGTTTGAAAAAGTAGAGATGTTGCCTATAGCAACCAATCAGTTTCTAGCTGTCTTTTATAGAATGTCCTAAATAAATGACAGCTAGACTTTGATTGGTTGCTATAGGCAACATCTCCACTTTTTAAACCCGCAGTTTAGTAAATATACTCCTTAAAGTGTTCAGCTTTTGGCCAACAGAGGATCGAGTTCCCAGCACAGCAAAAATCGTGCAGCTGGACATGTTCAGCAATGGAGAGTGTCTGTATCAAAACCTCAGGAAACGTTACAAGGCTGACTGAATGTCACCGACAAGCGGGAATATGAACTGAATTAAAAATAGTTCACTGAAACAGGTTAAAATGCTCTGCGCGTTTCATTACTTGAAAGTAATTAATTCAGAAGAAAATCTGACACATTTGTTTATGTGGCTACCAAATTTGCTTTCAGGCTTTAAAAAGTTCTAAAACATCTTCTAAAGTACAAGGCAAATAAATGTTCTGAAATACAATACGAAGCTTGCATTTTATTTCAAGGTTTATGTCATTTGTAATTTAGTTTACAATGACGGGTTTATAGATACAATTAACTATCTCTCAATAATAAGTATTCATCAACACACACACACAACTCAGGATGAATATTTATTTAATGTCCATAAAAGTTCCCATGAGTACTTACCCTGACTGCATTTTTTTATATAATGAATAGGCAAAAGTGTTTTATGTCTTTTAACTTATACTTACTGACCCTTAATAGATCTACTTTGATGATTGATTTAGAATAGCTAAACATTGTAACAATATTTGACGGATAGAAATACAAGGGAGACGTATTTGTTTACTGATATCATTACCTTTTTCTACATGTTTTCTAGAATTTACATAACTAGAATTCTGGGCCTCTGAACATATGGATCTACTTAAATAAAAATTCACCTCTGCACAAAGTACAGTCAATAGCTTGTGCATGGTTCTTTATAATAAAAATATACAATAGTTTGGTATCTTGCGTATTAGATTAAATTTAAATACATAAATAGTGTGTGTTATTAAATAGGTGTTTGTACACACACAAGTAAAGTGAGTGTTTTAGAATTCATGTAATTTGTCTAATTGAAAAAATGACACTCAGGAAGTGTACACACACTGCACAATGCCTGGATGGTCCTCCTGAGCGCACACTCACTCTCCACTCTAGGGAGATATTTCCGCAGACTAAAAGTGAACCGTAATTTGCAGTGAAGTGGAAAAATCTTTAGAGGCTGACTGTGTAAAAGTATAATCTTCACCTCAAAGTCCAACCTCCTACTAATTTGTACCACCTATTTCAATCAATTAAACTTTTTCATTTATCTCCTAAAATAATGCTAAGTTTAGCCTCATATATGGCTTACAGCAATCACAGGGGTTTGTGGGCACTGTGATTATTACAGGGGGCAATTCTGAGGCATTTTATAGCCGCTCAGAGTGAACCTGAAAATGCACCTTTCTGCCAGGCGCAATATTTACTTCTATAATAATTAAAGGATTATACCAATAATAATATTGGATCAGGGTGACTAAGAAAAGCTGTGGATAAGGAAAAGTCTGTTTGTCTGTCTGTGTGAGTGTGTCTATATTAGGGAATGTGTCTATATTAGGGAATTTAGACTGTAAGCTCCAATGGGGCAGGGACTGATGTGAGTGAGTTCTCTGTACAGCGCTGCGGAGTTAGTGGCGCTATATAAATAAATGGTGATGATGATGAAAGTATTCTTACTATGTTGAAAGCTTGTTGAAGAAAGGTGGACCAGGTAAAAGGGACAACTGTGCAGGTTAAAGAGGTGTTTGGGGCTATAACCCTGGAGAATATATCTTAGAAGATGACCTCAAAGGTACATTTCTAGGCAAAGAGGTTATTCTTATGGAGGCGATTCAGATCTGTCTGGATATATACAGGACACCCGCCATGGTTATTATAATTATACTATTTGGCCTAGTATATACCTAGATGGTGTCCTAATTTTTCCTCAACCTTCAGGAACAAATTAGGATATCATCTAGGTATATTATAGGCCAAACAGTATAATTATAATAAAAAAATAAAAAATGATAATCCAAAGTAGCGCTCCCTTCAATATAGCTGCCTAGATACCTCAAAAAATGCCACTTCATTCAACCATATATCGGATAAAATCTAAAAGTACATAAGTGCATAATGCACATTCAATACAAAATGTACTGCATACAGACAGATATTGTCCATAACGTCCACCACAAAGTCAATTCCTTTATGATTAGCGGTCAATCTGTGAAATTCCTTATTGTTTGTTGCCAAGACAGATGCCTCATGGGAAGATTTTGTTAATCTCTTACGATGTATAAATTTAAAGCAATTCGCTCGTAGGTATTGGTCCTATAGAGAATTCTCTTGTTGATCGGATAGAAGTAAACAGTCAGAGTGTAGATGTAAAAAGTCCCGGTCAATGTCAGCTGGGCAATCAACTTGCATCCGGATCGTGTAACATTGTTGTCATTGTTGTCAAGGTAGGAGGGTTCATGCTATCTAACGCATTTCGACCCCGTCTCTGGGGTCTTTGTCAAGGTGTCATAATTATAATAACCATAGTGGGTGTGAGATTATGTCTTCCATTCCTCACCAGTTCAAACTCTGAGCTGTAGGTACCTCTGAGATCCAGCTTTGTTAACTATTTAGGTTCACCTAAGGCAGGGGTAGGCAACCTGCGGCTCTCCAGGTGTTGTGAAACTACAAACCCCAGCATACCATGCCACCTATCTGCTGGTTATCTACTGGCAATGCATGCTGGGACTTGTAGTTTCACAACACTTGGAGAGCCGCAGGTTGCCTACCCTGACCTAAGGTGTACCAATTGTGTATTATATGCAATTAATGCAGGGCGTGAAACATATCCATCTGTGTTGGCGCAAAAACTGTCACAATAGGTGCAAAAGCAGTTGTGTGCCATCATAGTGATATTTGGAGGACTATATCATTGAACCGCCAAATATAAATACCAGCCTATGTGTCCAAATTATGTACCCAAACTCTGTGAAGTAAGAAAAATGTCATAAGTTATTGAAATACACTCAAAAGTTACAGTGCATTTGCAGTGTTGTGACCTCATGTGCCTAGTTCACATTTATAATAACAAAAAAATCAACAAACGTTTTTCAAGTGTACATTTAGCCCATATTTTAGCCTAATGAGATATTTGTAACAATGAGATATCTATACCAATGTCAGAAAAGTATTTTCCAGTATACTGTAGATCCATCAACATGCCTTGTTTTAATGTATCCTCTGACTCCCATTTCTTTTAAGTAAAGCAGAAACAAAATGACTTTATTAATCATTGTGACTTGGTAGGTAAACTAGAGAGACTTTAGCCTATTATGTAACATTGCATAAAACTGGAAACAGATCATTTATTGTATGATGCTTTTTTGTTGTTATTTTACCGGGTACGCTATTTGATTTGAGAAGGTAAATCAATAAGAAAATGGGAATACTATAAGTATGTTTTATTTGGGTTACATTAAAGAACCACAGCTGAATTCAATTTCTTTGCATGATCTCATCCACTGTTATGGTATGTTATTTGTGATGCAATTATTTTGAGAATGATTGAGTATAGGTTTAAAGTATCAAGTCTATCACATAGTGTAATTTCATTTTATTTTCATTCTTATTTAAATGTATATTACACAATATTCTTCTATGCATAATGGAGCACTGATGTACTCCATGTATGAAAGCAGAATTGTTATATCACATATATGCTAATATGCCACTTTATACTTGTAGATACTATCAGTAATGTTTTTAATGCAACTGAGATCTCAGTTTACGCAGAACACTAATCCTACACCCCAATCGATTCTGAATTAGTTCTCATTGATTAAGCTGTGGTCCTGCACAAATTACACTGGATGAGTACTGCAAAACATCTTGGGGGTATATTTACTAAACTGTGGGTTTGAAAAAGTGGAGGTGTTGCCTATAGCAACCAATCAGATTGTAGCTGGATGGTCTTCGTAGCGCACACTGAGGTGATCTCCAACTCTCTACTCTCAAGAAATGTCTCTGCAATCAAGAAGTGCACTTTAATATGGGGAGAGGTGCGCAAAAGTATAAATATCCAACCTGTAGTTTAGACTCGCTTATGGTTTAAATCATCATTAGAAGCAGATATTGGGACTGTTTTTAATACGCGTGGCACTTTTCCCTGTGTGGAACTTTTTATTACTCTAAATGCCCCTGGAAATGTGTTTCTCCGCCTAAGTGCAATAGGAAGCTGCAAAATGGATTCCATTAAAATTATAGACAAGATACAAATACTGCCAGCTCTGACCTGCTGCATCAAGTACTTTTGCAGAGTGGAAATGACCATGTGCCCCTCCAGAAGACTGGGAATGCCCCATGTTTCATCTCTACCCTTTTATCTCACTGCAGTGCTCATGGTTTGCAAATGAAGAATTGTGCACTGCTAGACTATGTGCACCAGTGTGCCTATACTGTATGTTTTCAAGGATTTTCAAGGGATTTTTTAATATACAAATCTAATGCTCAATCCAGTTAAAAAACAGTAAAATAACAGAGAAATAAGGTTTACTGAATAAAACAATAACACAGCTCATCGCTGTGCCGATTAAAACTCTATATCATATACTATTTACAATAGCAGAATAAAAAAATCCTCCTTGCATTAAGCAGCAGCTTCCAGGTCTAGCTCTAGCTGTACAAACCACTAGCAGGCAGGCTCCTGAGGCACAGTATGAGCGATCCTCTACACATCATTTGTTCAAAATCTAGACGCCAGCTCCCAAAGGTAGGAGAGCTCAATATCTTGAGCCATAGCTGGTGCCCAGTCGGAAATACAAATCTGTTTCTGATACTATGGGCAGCACTTTGGCAAAATGGGTAGTATAGCTGCCTCAAAGCGCTTGGGCCAGGGGTTTGATCAGGCGCTGGCTGGGAGAGGGATGGCCGGGGGGGCACACAGGCTGCCGCATCATATGATGCGGCAGCCTGTGCGCTGACACGGCCGCATCTGATGTCATCAGATGCGGCCGCGGTGGGAAAACTATGTTTTTTGCCTCCCGGGGGTGGCCGGCCAGCCTACCCCCCGGCCCTAATAGCCGCCTGACCCAGCGGCCTGGGGGGCCATTGCCCCCCTGCCCCCCGGGCCAGCCCGCCCTTGGGTTTGATTCTGACCAGGGCCCTATTTTTGTGGAGTTTGGTTGTTCACTTTGTGTTTGTGTGGGTTTCCTCCGGGGGCTTTGGTTTTCTCCCAGACATAATGGTTAATTGGCTTCTGTGAATACCAGTGCCATGTTAGACTACGCACCTCTGTGGTGGGTAGTGCTAAACCACTCTGACCGTAACGGATCCCATTTTTGCAGGTAGATTTCTGTGTAAGTAATGACATAATATTGGTTCATTATAGTACTGACTTAAAAGACTAGCATACAGTGGACGCTTCATATAACTTGCATGTGTCATATTCAACATTTCTTAATTAATTGGAACATCAATACTAACTACATATTATATGATAAACAAATTATTTTAGTTTTTATTTTGCTTACCAAAGTGTCAGTGGATTTTTCAAAAGAAAAATATGATTGAAACTTCGTGAAAATAAATTAAACATTTTACGCAAAACTTTAAAATTTACTGTTTGAATGATATTTGCACTCTAAGGGCCTGAGACAATAAGGAGAGAAAAGCATAAACAAGGGGTAACTTTGCACCTGGGCAAACCCATGTTGCATTGGAGGGGGATGTAAATTTAAAATGTGGAGACAGATTTATAGTTGGAATAGGGCATGTCCTAGATCAACCTTAAATTTAGGTATGAAAATACAGCTATCAAGTATTTGTGCGCTACATTAAAAAAACAGCCAGTATTTAACTTATGTGCAAAATAATAAACTAATTTGCACTCCTTGCATTGTAACATTGTTTGTCCCTGAGAACATTTACTCCTTTTTTTTGCCTAACTTAATAACTCAGGCCCTAAAAGGGACCTTTTGGTTCCAGGGGGGTCCTCTTTAGAGGAGGGCCACGTTCATATCCCTTGTGCACTTTTTAATGGTTTTGCCTTTTTTGGATTAAGAAAGCACATTCCCATGCTTTCAGTTAAAAAAATACTGCATTTGGGCCATTTTTTTTTGCCCATAGTTACCCCCATGAAGTATTTTCCTCATCAATGCCAACATCACTATATCACTGTGAAACAACAGCAGGCTGAATAGTCCTTATCACTGTAAAAACCCAAATGTGTACCGAAAACGACCCCTGCCTCAAAGTCACTGAATATATTCCTCCCAGTCCTGGCAGACAAATGCTTGATCAACCCCAACATTTTTATAATGGAATGTTAATTACTTTCAATATTCTTGTAACTCTCATTTACTCAAAGCATGCATCTCAAAATAAAAGAACAAATGGGGGGGAGGGGGCCCAAATATGTAAGCCCTATATTATGGTTCTATGTAAATTAGGACTGTTGGGTATATGACTTAGGTTTGTGCATTTGGCAGTCCTCAGTATAAATATATGTGTTTATACTACTTTTAGTTTATTTAATTTTAAAAATATTGTGTATTTGGTTGTTTATATGAATGTTATGACGCTTCCTCATCTTTATTATATTGTTGTCAAGGACAACATAGACAGCAATAATAAAACAATATCATGTGAAAGTTATATCAACAACAGACAAGAATCCAGCTCCATGGCTTTGTTTAGACACCTCACAGAATCAGGTGAGGGAGCACAGTGTAATAAGAGTAATATTATGAACTTGGATAGAATGTGGAGGGACATATGAAGCACATATTCTCTGATTGGAATGCTTCACTATGTTTTGTAACTCTATTTATGCAATAAGGATACTTAGGAATCAATAATAATAACCACCATGCAGTGTGTCCAGTAAATTATGCACCTCACTAAATCAAATGTGCTACACATCTGGGACTCTTTACTAGCAGGAAGTGTGATGAGGTACAGTCTGCTCTAAGGAGCCTTTATTATGTGCTTGTGACATACTAAGTAACAACTACTCTACTGTCAAGTGATGTACTCAATCCAGTCTAACTTCTAAAGGTTTTCCAATCCAAATGCATGTAACGCCCTTAGGACCGCACCCCGTTCTTCTCCTTCCAATATATAGTCAAAGGAAATAAATAGCATATGTAGTTACTTTTCTAAAGAGAAATCACAGATATATTATTTTACTTTAGACAAATTGTTCAATCATATGGAGATTTCTTTGTTTATCTTATCAGGTTTAGCACCTGAGTACAAATATCTGTAGTTTTTGGAATATTTGGATTATTTTCAGTACAAGTTGAAACCAGGTACTTAAATGTGGCACAAGGTGTAAAGTAAAAATAGCCAGGGATGTACTGATAATGGGAATGAAATGAAATAGCTGAGCCAAGTGCTGTTTGAAATGTAACACAATATTCATTATAAACAGAGTGGGAGTACATTAATAATAGCAGATGTCATGTCATTCTTTCATGTGTAGACCGTGTTACAGAATTATCTGGGAAAGATTCAAATAAGAGTTGGTTTTATAATGATAACAGATTAATGTGGAATTTTACAAGAGCAAGTTCCAAATCTTGGTCATCTAAAAGTCCCCAGGTGACTTATCCTGATCCGCCCATATCATTAAGCCAAATCTGGGACTATGGGGCGATTGGTGGGGAAGTGTGAGTGTGAGTGTGTGAGTGTGTGTGTGTGTGGGGGGGGGGGGGGTTATGCTAAGGTAAGCAACCTGTAGCACACCAGGGGGTATATTTACTAAACTGCGGATCTGAAAGAGGGGAGATGTTGCCTATAGCAACAAATTAGATTCTATCTGTCATCTTGTAGAATGTACTAAATAAATGATAACTAGAATCTGTTTGGTTGCTATAGGCAACATTTCCACTTTTCAAACCCGCCGGAAACTCACAGCTTGATAAATTTACACCTAGATATTCTAGAATTTCCTACTTACCAGACATGGACATGAGACGCTGGGTCATAATTCCACAACATCAGCTTCCTAACTCTGTGCACTCTCTGACATGTCCACAAGTGGTAGCCCTCTAGGAGTATATAGCTAATGACAAAATCCTAACTGGGCAAAAGCAAATTGTGGGAAAACCTAATATCCTGCCCTGCCAGAACACATTTAGGGGAAATCCAATAGAAAAAAAATCTGTGCAAGATGCCTCCGGAACGACCAAAAAATGCGCGGTCAATTGAGTCTGCCCCTTAGAGTCAACATGAGTTATTCAGTAAAGTGAGCATTTTACAGGAACTCACCAGGTAATCTTTATCAATGACAAGTGCCTATTGGAATCATAGCATAGTTACCATGTCAAGGACTTGTCCCTATTTTGTATTTGTGACACATTTATTCTTTATGAATGAAAAATACAGTAAGAATGTCTTAAAAACACAGACCAACCAAACAACAGTTAATTACTGTACCATGCAATGGCGAAAGGGCTGTATAGGCTGCACTGTGCATAGCAAGGTACATAAGACAGAACTTGTCTTCTATGCTATACAACAAAAAATAAATAGCAAGCACAGCATAGCCAAAAATAAAACATTGTGCACATTAGACTGAAATGTTCAGCAGATCATATAGCCCAATGTCCAAAATATACATTATGACCCAGATGCAGATTTGAATGTAAGCCCATTTGCGCAGCATAAAATGTGCGATTTTGCTTTGCATATACAAAGCTGCACACAACCACACTTGCACCTGAAGAGGCGTAATGGGGAGAGACAACAGACGTTGTAACATAAGCCGAGCACAGTAAGGGCATGTTCGAGATTTTGCGAGCCGGTGCAGAACTGAACACAGACGTAGATACACTTATTACAGCCCTATTATTTGTACCAGCCTGGTTTCTGGTGTAAATAGACGTAGATGATGATGATGTTCGCCAGCAATAGCTACTTCTGATTAGCTGATTCTGATTTATTTTACCTTTAAAGCTGCTGGGTGCTTTCTGCATTAATCATGCATATATTATAGAATGTTGTATATGTATATTTAAAAAACATATATCTTTTTCTTACTTTCATTTATACGTGAGAAGATGGCTATATTATTTTGCTATAAAGCAAAATAGTAGTGTTTTTCCCTGTGAAATCAAGTGTATGCGTTTATAACATTATCCTGTGTATGTGTATGTGGGGGTATGTATGCCTGGTTTTGTGTATGTTTATTTGGGGATATATATGCCTGGTTCTGTGTATGTGTATATGGGGGTTTGTATGCCTGGTTCTGTGTATGTGTATGTGGGGGTATGTATGCCTGGTTCTGTGTATGTGTATATGGTGATATGAATGTCTGGTTCTCTGTATGTGCATGTGGGTGTATGTACACTATATGGACAAATGTAATTGGACGCTTAACCATTACACCAACAGGGACTGTAATTATCATATGACATTGCATTCAATATAAACTTTAATATGGAGTTGGTTCTCCTTTTGCAGCGATAACAGCTTCCATTCTTCTTGGAAGCCATTCCGCAAGATGTTGGAGTGTTTTTGTGGGAATTTGTGCCCATTCATTCTGTAGAGCATTTATGAGGTCAGGCTCACAATCTCCATTCCAGTTCATCCTAAAGGTGTTCGATGGGGTTGAGGTCAGGCACTGATGTCGGATGAGAAGGTCTGGCTCACAATCTTCCTTCCAGTGCATCCCAAAGCTGTTCATAGGGGTTGAGGTCAGGGCTCTGTGTGGGCCAGTCAAGCTCTTCCACACTGAACTCATGAAACCATGTCTTTGTAGTCCTTGCTTTGTGCACTGGGGCACAGTCATGTTGGAGTAGAAAAGTGTCATCCCCAAACTGTTGCCACAAAGATGGAAGCATAGCATTGTCCAAAATGACTTGTTATGCTAAAACATTAACATTACCCTTCACTGGAGATAGGGGGCCTAGCCCAAAAACTGAAAAACAGCATCATACCATTATCCTTCCTCCACCAAACTTCACAGTAGGCATAGTGCAGTCAGGCAGGTACTGTTCTCCCAGCATCCGCCAAACCCAGACTCGACCATCTGACTGCCAAACAGAGAAGTATGATTCGTCACTCCACAGAACACGTTTCCACTGGTCCACAGTTCAGTGTTGTGTGCTTTATACCACTCCATCCGACACTGGGCATTGGTCTTGGTGATATGAGGTTTGCATGCAGTTGCTCGGCCTTGAAAACCCACTCCATTAAGCTCCCGCAGCACAGTTTTTTTGCTTACATTAATGTCAGTGGAGGTTCGGAACTCTTCAGCTATGGAATCAGGAGAGCGTTCCCGACTTTTGCACACCTTGGGCCTTATTAGTCGCTGACCCCGCTCTGTGATTTTATTTGGTCTTCCGCTTCATGACTGAGTTGCTGTTGTTTCTAAACGCTTCCTCTTTCTAATAATATCACTTACAGTTGACCATGGAATATTCAGCAGGGATGAAATTTCATGAACTGTCTTATTGCAAAGATGACATCCTATCACAGTGCCATGTTTGAAGTCACTGAACTCTTCAGAATGACCCATTTTGTATCACAAATGTTTGCAAATGGAGACTGCATGGCTAGGTGCCTGATTTTATACACCTCTGGCAATGAGTCTGATTGAAACACCTGAAATTAAATAATTGACAGGTGTGGCCAAATACTTTTGTCCATATAGTGTATGCCTGGTTTTGTATATGTGTATGTGGGTGGATGTATGGCTTGTTCTGTGTATGTCTATGGACGCCTGCGGTATATACTATAGATGAAGAGCTGGACGCATATTGAGTTGCGTCCCTCTCAGCATATGAGCTGAAGTACGTTTATTTTGCATGCACATTTTTGGCCTATAAATCACAGCCAAGTTCTGCTCAATATCAGAGTCTATGTGCCTATACCTACAGTACTGTTATATACTTTTAATTTTTACAGATTATAGATATATTTGTATATTTTTAATTTGTTCTTTCTGTTTTAGGAACTGAAACACAGTCTATGCTTCAGAATAACAGATTGTCTCATATTCAAACAATGCTTTTGAGATATCAGTCAGCTTGCAGGTGTCTCGTTTATTTTTAATTGCTTGGTGGTGGCTGGCACTGAAGCTCCTTCTTGATAATTGCTGCTTTTCTCATTATTATGAAGCCATGACCTTCCACCTCTACATATTTACTATAATGCTATATTCTTCTATGTGTTAGATATGACTCTACTGCCTCTACGACTAAATCCATACCTGTTTTTGCCTTTTTTTTATATACTATGATAGATAAATAAGGCGCAGTTATTGCAACAAAGGCGCGTGTTCTTTGTGAAATCGTCAGAGCGACGCTGACCACATAAACGGTGCAATGCCTTGTTCTCACTAATTGGTTAAATAAACTTTTTATATTTTTGAATTCAGTTTGTACTCTCCTTGTAAATGGAAATGATGTAATCCTCCGTCATTAGGAAGATTAATATGCTACAGTCTCACTTCCTACCATATATTTTTATGTAGCGGCTTCATGCCAGCATGCAGAGCCTCTTCATGCCACCACTCCCTAATGCCACCACAGTCTCATGCCCAGACAGTATTCACCCCTGCTTACAAATTCATCAGGAAACAACATTAGAGCAGTCATTGATTCCGGACCTAAGGTTGCACCTTGTATAGGAAGTTCCAGCCAGTCAGAGTTTACTATAGAATATAATGAACAGTGCCAAAGTTGCACTGTCTGCAATAATTCCAGCCATTATAGCTTATAGTGAACTTGATTAGCTTCAGTTCACTATAAAAGTGCAAAATTAGTGCTGTAATCAAACACATTACTAGATCCGTTACTTTCCAGTGTCATATTTCCCAAACAGCTCACTGTGTGTCATACATGCCAACCTTTAAGATTTCTCCCGGGGGTGAAGTCATGTGAAATAGGGTAGGAGGAGGGCGTGATGACATTGTCGCGTCACCATAGCCCCGCCACCACTACAAAAAGCCGAAATTCATGGCATTGAATGGAGGGGGCGGAGCTTAATTCCGGGAGAGTAGGCAAGTGTGTCGTGTGTTAAGTTCTGATTGTGACAAATAGTGGCTCTGAGTTGCAACTTCAAAAAAATCATGGAGATTTGAACTGTTCTTAAATGATTAAATGTAGATATTTCTGATTTCTTCTCTCTGTCGAAAATCAGCACTTCATCTGCATGAAAAAGGCTAAATGTTGTATTCGAAGGGCCGTAACTAGGGCTGTGCGATAGGGGCGAATGTCCAGGGTACAATGTTGAAGGAGGGCACAGTTCGGAAATATTTTATGTTCATTTGGTTAAAATTGAGGGCTAGGGGGGCGGCATTTCTCTTTCTCGCCCCAGGCGCTAGAATTCTATGTAACGGCTATGTGCATTCAGCTGCTCAAGCAGGATTACATTTATAGAAAAGTTTTCTTTTAAACTGCATGACATTCACGTGAAAGAGATCTCTTAGAGCTATTTCCCACTTTTAGTATAAGTGTTTTATCCTTGGTAAAGTTACTTGCATTTTCCATGAGGTAATCTACATTAAGAATGACATTAGATTTAATGGAGGAATAACATGTGACCCATTTTCACATTCCCGTTGCACAAAGCACCATCATCAAAAATCATGTATGCATTTATGATAATAAGTCAATTCAAAATTTACATTCCAACCCAAGTCAGTGAAAATGTGACTCTAGAACAATAAATAGTCATCTTAGTTTGCAAGATTGGCTAAATACATTAAACACAGCCAGAGTAGGTAACGGTACATGATTGGTCACAAATTAGCATATGCCACAGGATTGGACGCCTCCTCTCTCTTAAAACTGCTGTGGTCAATCTGTGTCATATTGAGTGTCAGAGGGTGTGTACAGCCTTTTCAGTAACACTCTAGTTCACAATATAAGTACAACTTTATTTTATGTGCTAGTTAATGTAAAAAGGCTGGGTTTTGGTATACCAAGAAACGAATGATACAGAGTGTGCTATCAAAAGGCAAAACCAAGTTACGTGCCAGCTAGAAATGTCATATATGATTTAACATTATTTTTTTTTCAACAACTGTTCCCTCAAAATAAAACAAAACAAAAATATGTGCTGTATAAAATAGCACAATAATGTCTAAATTCCATGGCAAGCTTGTTCGGAAACAAATTCATTAATCTGCCTCTATCACCTATGTTTTCATGGAGACTGGGATATTATATCAATAGCATATTAGTATTTTCTTAGCAAGAAGAATTTAAAGACTGTGTTTCCTTCCTTATTGCATGTCCAGAGTTTTCCTTAGAGGGAAACGCTCCACCAAGAACTGACTTTTTGTGAATATATAATTTTGTTGAGAGCTCAGTTTGTTTAGCGCATCTTTCCAGCATAGAGTGACTATTTCACTGTATTTGATAATAGTATGAAGATAAGATTTGTATTTCTGATAGAAAGGCTAAATATATATATATATATATATATATATATATATATATATATATATATATATATAAGGAAAGTGTATATTTCCAATGATATAATAGCCTGAATTTATTAGCTACTCATGTCAGGAATAGAACACTTTGGGCCTGATTTATTAAGGAACTTAAATTCAGAAGTTTCTTATGTAAGTCTCCTGGACAAAACCATGTTACAATGCAAGGGGTGAAAATTAGTTTTCTGTTTTGCACATAAGTTAAATACTAACTGTCTTTTCATGTAGTACACAAATACTTGATAGCTTATATGTACACTGAAATTTAAAGTTGATATTTGTGTGCTACATGAAAACACAGTCAGTATTTATCCTATGTGCAAAGCAGAAAACTAATTTTCACCCCTTGCATTGTAACATGGTTTTGTCCAGGAGACTTAAATAAGAAACTTCTTAATTTAAAGTTCCTTAATGAATCAGGCCCTTTATGTAACACACTCTACAGATATAGAGTGTTCACATAATGTGATTATTATTATTATTATTATTATAAACACTAATATATAGATATAGATAAACTTGTTTCTGTAACTGTCATATATATGTTGTGAAAACAATAACAGAGGAATGATTTTGGTCTGTTTCCTACTATTTCGGTAGTTGGTATGGAGGATAGGCTAAGAACATAGCAAGGGTTCTAAATAATCCTTAAGTCGTAATATTTGTCTGATATAATAAAAGCCGACATTAAGTTGTGAGCAGTGAATAAAACCTTTAAAGATCATTTAACACAGTGTGTATGCAGCAAATTATTTTTTTTTCGTCTAGTTGCATTTCTCAGTTTATCAACATATCTCTCCCCTTGGCCGTGTGTTTTTCTTTTTTTCTTTCAAACGTTCCTCCCGGTTTGGCTATTAGTGTCCCCACGCACTGTTTCCTCCTTTTCCTGGCTGCTGTGCTCCGTCCACATCTCCTCTCCCCCTCTCCACTCTGCTGCCTTTTTCCTGAACTCACCTATTGTCCCCAGGCTTTGCCATCTGACGCATCATAATTCTGCTGTTTTTATTTATTTATAAACAGTTATAATGTTCTTTAAGTGGGAGTCTCTGCTATAATATGGAGCATTATGCTGAAAGTATAGCGAGCCAGAGCAGAGACTGCCAGAGAAAGAGTGTAGGAGACTTAATACGAATTGAGCCAAGAAATATCAATATCATCCTCTTCTTTTCCACACTTCTGTCTCCACTGACTGTTTCTTTTACTTCTCTCCTTCCATTTCCTTCCTTTTTCTCTTCCAAAACCCCCTATGTATTTGGCTTTCCAGATTCCACATCTCTACTGCCCATCACTTTATATTTTTTCTGCTTGGTTTTTTTATATCTGCAGATTTAAAAATTGTTTGTGACTTTACTCACTTTTTGTACTTACATTTTTTCATCGTTATACTCTGAACTTAATTTTCTTTTAAATTTGGATTTTTTAAGATCTGCAATATTATTCTTTCTTTAGAGGTCAGTTGAAATGTCATCAATGGATACTGTTGGTTAAATAATTCGGAGGAGAGATAAATTAATTAATAAAATTTGCACAAGCATAGTTAAAATGTGGAGAATATTTAGATGATCAGTCTGTGTAAAGAATGTGGTCCTCAGTGTGAAGAGATTTTCTGTTGGAGAACATGTGTAGGACTCATTCATCAGGGTGTACAGCTTACATGTTATTCAGTGCGTTCCAAATATATCACATATGGTGCATGAACAATATATGATTGCAGATAGTATATTGTTTAACCCTATGTGATGCGTGGGCCATACGCATATGGGGCGAGAGGGGCACATCAGAATGGGTACATCCTGCCTTGTTTTATTTCTCTTTTTAGAGATAGATGTTTTCTTCCTCCCATTACATCCAGGAGTGTGACCAATTAGACCAGGGGTAGGCAACCTGCGGCTCTCCAGGTGTTGTGAAACTACAAATCCCAGCATGCCTTGCCACCTATCTGCTGGTTATCTACTGGCAAAGCATGCTGGGACTTGTAGTTTCACAACACATGGAGAGCCGCAGGTTGCCTACCCCTGAATTAGACAGACCTAATTTTCCACAGCTGTACCTGGTGTGTGCTTAAAAAATTCTTATTGGCTCTTAGGAGCAGTTCTCTGTAATATTCATTTCCAGTGTTCGGAGGGGTGTTTTAAAAGCACACATGATGTGAAACATGAAAACTCTTAAGATACGCTCCAACAATCAGTCCATCTGGACTATTTTGGCATGCAATTTTTCTAGGTATTATCATAATATATTTGCAAACAATTACCCAATAATAATGCAAAAATGGTGCTTTCCTACGTCGTAATTCTTTATTTAGAGTCTTAACAACAACAGTAATGAGAAAATTGACTTGTCCAGGTTGAGGAATTCTACGAGCTACAGCTGCTTCACATTGAGGGGGCTGCATATGAAGAGAAAAACATTCGTTCCCCTGTTGACTTGTGATTAGGAGCATTCTTGTCAGATGACACAGCAGCAAGTACGACTTAACAATTTCGGCATTCTCCTGTCCCCAGGAATGGCAGATAAACTGCTCATTATAAATTTGGGAAGTCTACTGACATCCCTGATTTCTGGAATGTAAGCTGACCTTTCAAAGTTGTTTTTAACCTTTCCAAAACAACTTTTTTGTGAGTTACTATTATTGCTTACAATACAATACAGTTGTTATTTTTACAGGCATTTTGAAATTAAGATTTAAAATTATTCACGTGCACACAAAAATGTTTTATTTTAGAACCTACATTAGTATGGTCTTTTTTCTTACATTTCTAATTTTATTACAAGTATACATGTATGCATGCAGCGCCGTTAGAGCTGAAGACCCCTCATGCAACAGGAGAAGCACATTTCCCATTAATTGGAAAAGTGGTGCCCAAGAGTTGTTGTAGCAAATAGCAACAATCACATTTAGCTTAGCACATTTCTCTGACACATCTAAATATACTACAGTTCATAAATTGTGTCTGTTGCTTACATATAGTGGAGGTAGTCATTTTTGGGTTGGAAAAACACTCCTGAGAATGTTGCCCATACTTGCCTACTTGCGTACTTTCATTCCATGAGATAGCGGGCAACTCATATGGAGGCCTGCTTTGCAACATCACAGCACATTAATGCCCACCTTGCAGGCAGGTAAGCAGCTGTCCGGGAGAATGGCCTGCTCTACTGGGAGCACAGGTGGTCTCATTCTAACCCGGGAGAAGTGGCAGAACTACCACTGGTGCAACAGGTGCGGTACACCAGGGCCCATGGAGATAATGGGACCCACTGCACTGAGAACTAGTGAGCTGTGGGCCTCTGTTACCTCCTCTCCGCTTCCCTGCACCGGGGCCCACAGCTCGCTAGTTCTGCCTTTGCCCGGGAGAGTAGGCAACTATTAGGTAACCTATCAATTTCCTTGGAGCTGGTGACATCACTGGGCAACTTCACTGTGTATAAGATATAGAGTCACATTAAGCCCATAATAATCCACAAGAGTACATCCAATAAACATTAAACTTAGTGCAGCAGCAAGGAAAGGAAATGTCAGCAGATTTCATCTTATTTCTCTTTATCAGCTAATTTAGGGCTATTACAGAAATATGTATCAGTGATACGATGACCTTGATTGCTGCTGATTATATCAGGACCATAAGGTCATATGCTGGGAAAACAGTCAAAAATGAAATGTGGATATTTTTTTTTATGGCAGATTGTTTTTCACTGTTTGAGCAGAGTATGGGAAAGCTTCATTTGTTATCCTAAGGGTAAACTGCAGAAACATGACACTCCTGCTCTATTGCTGGAACTGCTTAATACTTTGCAATATAATATACCAACAAGTAACCACAGAATAAGGCTTCTAGTGCTTGTTTCAAATTGTTACATAAACAATAATCTTTTCGCTGGTTGAATATAATTAGGCAGTTGCCATTAAACTAGGCATGATTTAATTAAGGTATCAATTAAAGGCGAACCACAATGAAAACACAATGAAAACACAATTAATTAAATAGATTGTATACATTTAGCATTTTTACTCTTAATTTGTAAGGTGCTACCCGTGGAGATATTTTAGCAATCCTATTTATAAAGCTTACAACAGTGTAAAGCTGGGTACACACTACAGGGTATTTGTCCAATAATCGGCTCAACTAGCCGACATACGACCGCTCGTTCAAAAGTCGGGTCAGTGTGTGTAGTGACACGATGGTCGAAAGTTTGCCCAAATGGACGATTGTCGCCTCATTTGCTTGGTCGTACCGTTCAATATTTTTGTTCCAATCTCCTTTCCGTTGTGTAGTGTGTATAAATTTCCGACCGATCCACGACATTCCTCCGATACTTCCTCACGATTGCTCACAACAACATGGCTGTAAAAAGTCGCTCACAGCACGGCCGCACATCCCTTTATCGTCTAAAGCAAGGATAGTGTGTATGCAATCCATGGACTGAGCGATCGGACCATCGATCGGATGAAAAATCGATCAACATAAAAAGTTGGTGGAAAATTCTGTAATGTGTACCCAGCTTAAGTAAGAGGATACAATTTGCTGTATAGCAGTCAGGTTATGACTTACCCTATATCACCTATTTCTAATTCACCGGAAAGCTGTACATAGTATATGGTGTGGTAGGCCAATGGCTAGGGGCGACAGAATATAAGAGGTGGCTTTCTTCCTGCATAACGCTTGTGTCAAGCTGTTTTTCTTTCCTTACAAAAGAATACTAAAGTATGGAAAGAACAAGATGAACTGATGCAGTTGTAAGGTAAGTGGGTTACTTATTGAATGTGTGAAAATGTACCTGAATAACATGATTTAACTGAACAGGAGTTGGTTGTTCAGTGTAGTGTTGTGTAACTCTGCTGTTTGATAGGAATATCAAAGCTATGGAATGTTCTGTGCTAAGAAAGGGTACAAAACACAAGGCAGTATATTTACTAAACTGCAGGTTTGAAAAAGTGGAGATGTTGCCTATAGAAACCAATCAGATTCTAGCTATCATTTATTTAGTACATTCTACAAAATAGCAACTAGAATATTATTGGTTACTATAGGCAACATCTCCACTTTTTCAAACCCACAGTTTAGTAAATATACTTCAATGTGTTACAGGTTGTGTCCTGGGGCTACAGCACTGTAAATTCATCCAGGGTTATACCGCAATGCGTAGGTGCAAAACAAAGAGCAGAAGGTCCAAATTAGAAGAATAAAAGTAGGTGATACTGTGAAGCACACAACTTGCCTCCTGAATAAAATAATGACTTAAGCAAAGGAGAAAAAAATGTGGTGTCAATTCTTAAAACAAACTATGTTCCATTGTGTTATTTAAAGACAATGATTTACAGGTTTGATTGAAAATAATTGCCCCAATTGAAGCTAATGGCTCAAATCTAGCTCCAGTGAAATTAATGGTTTACTTCTGGTTTCAGCTGGCAAAACGCTTCCAGCATGAAAGTGGACTTAAAGGCTTTTCAGGAATTAGAATAGCCAAATATGGCTGATATATATCTGGTATATTGACTTTGATGAGGTTTTCAGCAGCAGTGTTAACATGCAGCAAACAAGTGTGAATTTCAAAAGAGCATATTACTTTTAGAATAGGAAAAATGCATCAATAATTCGTTATCTTAGCTGGAAAGTTGGCACTAACAATACATTGCATAAGGAAACCTCAACAATACAGTATATACAATATACAATAATAACTATGTATTTGTGTTCATAGAAATAAACCATAAATACTTATTGTTTATACTAGAGATGCTCAGGTTCAGTTCCCAGAGAACCGAACACAAACGAACTTAGCAGATCCAAGTATCGAGGAGGAGAGGTCCATTTCTCCATTGCTAATTGTCATTGCTGAAATACAAATAATAGGGCTGGCAGTGTTGTTCTTAATCTGCAGTCACATTGTACTGTGTTATCAAAATGGATTCACAGCAGTACACAGAAGACCAGGAGCACCAAGCAGCTGCTGGCACTAGTCATGATGATAGTAATCCCTCTAAATCATCTGCTAAAGTCTATGTTGAAGTGCATAGTGTTTTTAAGTCAGGAAAACAAAAATGTAAAAAAACACCTTTACCTTGGTCAAGAAAAAAAGACATGTAATCCAGGCAAAGTTATCAGCAGAAAAAAATAAAATTGCCAACATGCCATTCTACACACGCAGTGGCAAGGAAAATAGTGCTAGTTCTGCAACTGTCACTGAGGCATCTTCTTGTAAGGTCAGTCATGACCAAGCAAGACCTTGTCATTCGGACTCCAAAAGTGGTGTCCAAATACTTTTATGTGTAAAAGCCGAGATGGAAGAAAACAGTAAGGCATTAGAGGAAAATGTATGTTCAGATTCAGAAATGACACAAATCCCTGAGGAGAGTCTATCCACGAGTGCTATGTGTAATCCTGACCTTTCTGATACTGTACCCATAAAGAAGGCCCCTTTCAGCATTTCTGCAGATGTGTGCATGAACTGCCCAAGTGCAGCCGGTGATACACAAATTGAGGATACCACTTTGGAATTGCAAGAGGATGAGGGACATATTTGTGTAGCTGACGAGGGCACTAATGAGGATGTTGATGAGAATGATGTTGTTTGTGTAAGTCCTGCACCAGTGGAAGCAGTTCTTGCACGTGATAAGAAGAAGGCCATTGTCATGCCTGGGCATAAGACCAAAAAATCCACCTCTTATGTGTGGAATTATTTTACCCAAATCCTGTTGTCTAGCCATTCGTAGCCTTTGTAAAGCCACAGTCAGTAGAGGTAGGGACCTTAACCATATAGCAACCTCATCCATGTTATGCCATTTGAAGCGAGTTCATGGCAAGCTGTTGGGAAAATCGGAAACTTATGCTAAAAAAATAACAATAAGCAGTCCATCATCAGCTAGGTCCCTTCGCTCAGCTAGATCCCAAAACCTGCAATCTACACCCACACCGTCCTCATCAATATCCTCAGTAGTGATCGGAGTTAGTCCTGCATCCAAGTTGGTAAGGCTAAATGACTCCTCCACTATCCTGGATTAGTCAGAAGAATTCTTGAGCGTTAGTCCTACTGCTACTGCTGGGGGTGAATCTTCTTCCCATAAGCAGACCAAGAAGAAGACTACTAGTAGTTTACAACAATTGACTGTTAAACAATCCTTTGCAAGAGAAAGCAAGTATGAAAGCTGTCACCCAGTCACAAAGCGGATCACAGAGGCCATGGCGACTATGCTAGTATTAGATCTGCATCCAATATCCATTATTAATTCAGCCTGTTTTAGACAGTTACTTGAGGTCTTGTGTCCCAGTTAACAAATTCCATCACAACACCATTTTACTAGAAAAGCTATTACTCTCCTCTAGCAGAAGGTTCGTAAAAATTTAATTATTGGGCTACAAAATGCCATTCTACCCACTGTACACGCGGAACTGGGCAAACTAAAGATTATATGACTGTGACAGCCCACTGGGTTGGTGATTCGCCTCCACCAGCAGGAACAACAGCAGCATGTACCCAAGTACGTCACATTTTTCAGAGGCAGGCTACTCTGTGTATCACCGGCTTCACTAAGAGGCATACAGCTGATAATCTGTTACAAAAACTAAGGGATGTCATTGCAACATGGCTTATCCCACTACGTGCTATATGCTGCATTTCATCTATACAGCTGGAGAGAGTCAATATACTACTACATCGAGTCTCCCTTTTATTGGAACATAACCAGAAATTCATATAAGACACAGATGAAGGTAATATCTTTCTGAGGATACAATATTTGAGTTTGAGGACATGCTTCCATTGTTTATATGAACACCACACCAAAAGATATATAGATTGCTCTCAAGTGAACATTTATGGCTGTTTGCTTAGATATGATTCACCACATCAAGATCCATGACAATTGCAGTATAAGATAGAATTTCCTTTTACTATTGAGCTACTCTAAAATACTTTTTTATTGCTATTCTCTTCTGCTACATAATGGACAGCTGCCACATTCATCGCATTTAGTAGTGCTCAGAGTTGGTTTGCATATGTTAGTATTTCATATATGTTATATCACATTGCACTGTGACATTCTCTATGGGCAGGGCTGTCTTTCCCATTGGACACGTTGGGCAACTGCCTGGGGGCCCCTCAGGCAAGGGGCCCCATAGGCAGGACTCTAAAGTAAGCTCTGAAGAAAAACCAAAAAAACAATGATGATGGGTATGTTGGCCAATTATGAATTTTTTTTATCCCCACATCAATAGTTCCCTTCACAGCAATTGTGAAGTACTGTGAAGAGACTATATGTAGCTCTTTGAAACCTCCTCCTCTGGATACAGCAGCAAGGTAAGAGTTGTATTGATTTGGTGATTATTGTGAACATTTTAGCATTGTTGAATATTTTCTTTTTCACTTGGCAAGATTTTGTAAAAAAAAAAATATAATGTGGATTAATCTCTATAGTACAGCATGTTTTTTTAATTTTTAAACACTGACTTTTTCTGCATGTAACAATAAATTTAAACTTAATTTTATCGATAATTTACATTTTTATTCCTGTGAGTGGTTGTGTAGGTAGGGGCCCCAGTACACTGCTTTGCCCAAGGGCCCTTAATGCTGTTAAGATGGCCCTGCCTATGGGGGTAGTTTTATTTTATGCTCTTGTGTGCAATTATTATTTTAGAGCTGGTTAGTTGTGTTATTTTTGTACTTGTCATTAATAAATTTTACATTTATATATGATGATCCATGATCACATAGTTTTGTTTTATATATTATACTATTTTTTAATCTAACGCCAGTTAGGTTTTTAGCGCTGCAATCTGTTTTTAGTTTATTGGATTTTACACAGGTGGTTTGCAGCCACCTTGGTTATTGCAGCAGCTTGACCTTTTGGCTAATTATTGTTTGTGTTATTTATATTTTCATTTAGGCGCCATACATAGGATTGTTGTATTGTTGAAATGGCTTATCCCGCTTGGACTCTTCTCAGGATATGTCATTTCTGATAACGCCACCAATATTGTGAGAGCATTACAGCTGGTTGAATTCCATCACATTCCCTGTTTTGCTCACACAATAAACTTGGTGGTGCAGAGCTTTTTAAAAAATGACAGGGACGTGCAGGAGATGCTGTCTGTGGCTCATAAAATATCTGGACATTTCCGGCATTCAGCATCAGCATGTAGGAGATTGCAGCAGCTATAAGAGCAATTTAATTTGCCCTGCCACCAACTGAAGCAAGAGGTGGTGACAAGGTGGAATTCCACCCTGTATATGCTTCTGCAGATGGAGGAACAGCGAAAAGCCATCCATGCTTACTCCACAAGCCATGACATTGGGAGAGGAGGGGGGATGTATTTTTCTCAAGCGTAGTGGAGAATACTTTCCCTGTTGTGCAAGGTGCTGAAACCATTTAAAGTAGTCACCTGTGAAGTGAGTTCAGACACTGCTAGTTTGAGTCAAGTGATTCCCTTAATTAGACTTTTGGAAAAGCAGCTTGAGAAACTGAAGGAGATGAAACAAAGCAATTATGCTAAGTATGTCGGACTTTTAGATCAAGTACTTTATTCGCTTCACCAGGATCCAAGAGTTATCAAAATCTTAAAATTGGATCACTACATTCTTGGTGACTGTGCTTGATCCTAGGTTTAAGAGCTATGTATTCTCTTTGTTTCCAACTGACACAGACCCAAAGAGATGCAAGGAGCTCCTGGTGAGCAAGATGACAGCTCAAGTATTATGTGACAGGACGGCGTCTCTTCCTTCAGTTTCTCAACTGCTGCTAGGAAAAAACTTAGCTTTCCCAAGTGATCCAGGGATGATGCAGATGACTCAGGACAACATTTAGACATCTGGTCTGGTCTAAAAGAATTGACCAAAAAACGTGACACCTCTGCCATAACTCCATCTAATCCTACTATCAACATCCAAAGATTGGTGGAGGATTATTTTAACGACACCTTAGAAATAGACACATCAGACCGTCCCTTTACATACTGGGAGGAAAAAAAGGGAATTTGGAGAACCATGTACCAACTCGCTTTACACTGCCTAAGCTGCCCACCCTACAGTGTGTACTTGGAAAGAGTTTTTAGCACAGCCAGGAACGTTGTCAGCGATCGGCGTAGGAGGCTACTTCCTCAAAATGTGGAAAAGATGATGGTCATAAAAATTAACTTCAATTTTCACGAGGAAGGCCTTTCCTGCCAATTACATGAAACTACTGAGACTTCTGTAATGGTGGATTCCAGCGGTGATGAATTAATAATGTGTGAGGATGATGTACAAACTGATGAGGGTGAGGATGAGGCTGAGGATGATGACAACAACATCTTGCCACAGTAGAGTTCATTAACATCACTGTTACCTTAGGTGCCTTAAGCCCATTGTTACCTTGTTTTGTGGGGGCCCAAACAAGCCAAACACTTCGGCCACAAGGAGTGGCACTTTTGTGGCTGAAGTGCTTGTTAAAGTGTGCATGTCCTTTTTAAGATCCAACATAAGGGTGGGTGGGAGGGCCCAAGGACAATTCCATCTTGCACCACGTTTCCTTTCAGCCTTCGTGTGTGCCAATGTTTCCTACATGTCCTATATACTGTTGTGTTCGTTGCAAAAATCTTAGACACCCATTGATGATGCAGATCACTCAGCACAGCATTTTGACATCTGGTCTTGTCTACTGTAAAAGAATTCACCAGAATTAGTGACACCTCTGCTGTAACTCCACCTGATCCTACTATCAACTATCAACATTCAAAGAATGGTGGAGGATTATTTTTAATTTTTTTGAACCGTATAAAGACAACAGCTTTATTAACAAAGAACAACGTTGTTTGCAGAGGTAATGTAAGCATGGATGTCTAAATAGACGTGTATATATATTACCTTCCACTTTGCTGCTGTTTCATCAGTATTGCAAAAAGTGTTTGTAATCTGCACTTTATGACAATGATACCTAACTATATTATACTTTTTTGAGAATTGGGGCTGATTCGAAGCTCAGTAATAAACTTGCTTTTTGCTGTGAATTACAATGGCTCTTTTTATTGCATTGTCTGGCACCCTGGATTGGTCTGGGTCTGATAAAAGCACGCATCCTGGGGAGGGGGGGTCGCCATGTATTATCTGTACAATTACCACAGTTATCCAAGGAACGGATGGAGCGATCAAATGAACCATAACTGACTTCATGGTCCAAAGGACAATTCCATCTTGCACCACTTTTCTTTTCTGCCACTGCTGTGTGGCAATGTTTCCTAGATGTGCTATGAACTGCCGTGTGTTTGAGTCATTGCTCTGTCGCTTAGCATCCAGCCAGGTCGCTACAGTCTTTGTTTGAAAGTGTATGAAAATAATATTGTGACCTGTGAGATGGTCAAAATTGACTGCAAATGACTTGAAATTAGTGTGACTGAGGTTAATAATAATGTAGGGGAAAAAAAGCAAAATTATGTGATTTTAGCAATAAAAGAGGGATCCAAAACCAAAACCTTCAGGCAGAGATGTTGTCAAAGTCCCTCCTTGTGAAATTCCCATTCATGGAGTGGGTAGTTCTTGGAGGAGAGGAATATACATTATGCTGTCTGCTTGAAGAAAGGCCTGCCCCAGCATTAGCGACTCAATGGATTCTCACAGGGACCCTCCAGAATGGGAGGAACAGAACCACAGTAATATTCAGTATTATGGTATTTTTTAATTTAATAAACTGAAAACTCAGATTTGTCTCGAGTCACCTAAGTCCTGAAACTTTTATTTCATAGAAACTCTTTTATATTGTATAAAACAGCATAGATATGAGGTCAACTAGTGAGCTTCAAGACTCAGATGTCCTTACTTACAAGCTTGACTCAAAATAATGTAACAGACTGTTTAATTTTATAATAACCGTTGCTCGGGCTCATTAGTATTCTTTATGAATATGTATATTATTACATAGCCAGGGGCACACGCATGGGGAGTTTTTGGTTCTCGAGAAATCCCTCCCCTCCACGAAGAACAGTGTCCCTACATAGCGGCACTGTACTATACAGCAGCCGTATTGTAGTACAATACAGCACCGCCGCGGACGCTTCTTTGACAGCGCCGCGGCTGCTGTTCAGTGCAGTGCCGCCAAAATGGAGCAGCTCTCTATATGGTTTTTCTGAACCCTTAAAAATCCTGCGTGCGCCCCTGATAGCATAGCATGTGTGTCTACATGTAACTTACTCATATTGTCTCCCACATTGGGCCTCAAGAACCAAGTGTCAGGCCTTTCAAATTGCAGGCCCTGGCACTGGAATTATATACATGTACGGTCTCTTCCAACGGAACGCAAAATGAGTTAGGCGCA